>NW_022436957.1:31468096-31710213 GCF_009761245.1 Sapajus apella
TGCTGAGAATGATGGTTTCCAGGTTCATCCATGTCCCTACAAAGGACCCAAACTCATCATTTTTGATGGCTGCATAATATTCCATGGTGTATATGTGCCACATTTTCCTTATCCATTCTATCGTCGATGGGCATTTGGGTTGGTTCCAAGTCTTTGCTATTGTAAACAGTGCTGCAATGAACATTCGTGTGCACGTGTCCTTATAGTAGAATGATTTATAATCCTTTGGATATATACCCAGTAATGGGATTGCTGGGTCAAATGGAATTTCTATTTCTAGGTTCTTGAGGAATCGCCACACTGTCTTCTACAATGGTTGAACTAATTTACACTCCCATCAACAGTGCAAAAGTGTTCCTATTTCTCCACATCCTCTCCAGCATCTGTTGTCTCTAGATTTTTTAATGATCGCCATTCTAACTGGTGTGAGATGGTATCTCAATGTAGTTTTGATTTGCATTTCTCTGATGACCAGTGATGATGAGCATTTTTTCATATGTTTGTTGGCCTTATGTATGTGTTTTTTTGTAAAGTGTCTGTTCATATCCTTTGCCCACTTTTGAATGGGCTTGTTAGTGTTTTTCTTGTAAATCTTTTTTACTTCTTTGTAAATTCTGGATATCAGCCCTTTGTCAGATGAGTAAACGGCAAAAATTTTTTCCCATTCTGTTGGTTGCCGATTCACTCTAATGATTGTTTCTTTTGCTGTGCAGAAGCTGTGGAGTTTGATTAGGTCCCATTTGTCTATTTTGGCTTTTGTTGTCAATGCTTTTGGTGCTTTGGTCATGAGGTCCTTGCCTACACCTATGTCCTGAATGGTTTTGCCTAGATTTTCTTCTAGGGTTTTTATGGTGTTAGGTCTTATGTTTAAGTCTTTAATCCTTCTGGTGTTAATTTTAGTGTAAGGTGTCAGGAAGGGGTCCAGTTTCTGCTTTCTGCACGTGGCTAGCCAGTTTTCCCAACACCATTTATTAAACAGGGAATCCTTTCCCCATTGCTTGTTTTTGTCTGGTTTGTCAAAGATCAGATGGTTGTAGATATGTTGTGTTGCCTCTGAGACCTCTGTTCTGTTTCATTGGTCTATATCTCTGTTTGGTACCAGTACCATGCTGTTTTGATTACTGTAGCCCTGTAGTATAGTTTGAAGTCCGGTAGTGTGATGCCTCCCGCTTTGTTCTTTTTGCTTAGAATTAACTTGGCTATGCGGGCTCTCTGTTGGTTCCATATGAAGTTTAAGGTGTTTTTTTCCAGTTGTGTGAAGAAGGTCATTGGTAGCTCGATGGGGATAGCGTTGAATCTGTAAATTACTTTGGGCAGTATGGCCATTTTCATGATATTGATTCTTCCTAACCATGAACATGGAATGTTTCTCCATCTGTTTGTGTCCTCTCTTATTTCGTTGAGCAGTGCCTTGTAGTTCTCCTTGAAGAGGTCCTTTACGTTCCTTGTTAGTTGTATTCCTAGATATTTTATTCTCTTTGTGGCAATTGTGAATGGCAGTTTGTTGTTGATTTGGTTCTCTTTAAGCCTGTTATTGGTGTATAGGAATGCATGTGATTTTTGCACATTGATTTTGTATCCTGAGACTTTGCTGAAATTGCTTATCAGTTTCAGGAGATTTTGAGCTGAGACGATGGGGTCTTCTAGATATACAGTCATGTCGTCTGCAAATAGGGACAATTTGAATACTCTTTATTGCTTTTTCTTGCCTGATTGCTCTGGCTAGAACTTCCAGTACTATATTGAATAGGAGTGGTGAGAGAGGGCATCCTTGTCTAGTGCCAGATTTCAAGGGGAATTCTTCCAGTTTTTGCCCATTCAGTATGATATTTGCTGTTGGTTTGTTGTAAATAACTTTCATTATTTTGAGATAGTTCCGTCAATACCTAGCTTATTGAGGGTGTTTAGCATAAAGGGCTGTTGAATTTTGTCAAAGGCCTTCTCTGCATCAATTGAGATCATCATGTGGGTTTTGTCTTTGGTTCTGTTTATGTGGTGAATTATGTTTATAGACTTGCATATGTTGAACCAGCCTTGCATCCCCAGGATGAAGCCGACTTGATCATGGTGGATAAGCTTTTTGATGTGCTGTTGCAATCGGCTTGCCAGTGTTTTATTGAAGATTTTTGCGTCTATGTTCATCATGGATATTGGCCTGAAGTTTTGTTATCTTGTTGAGTCTCTGCCGGGTTTTGGAATAGGATGATGTTGGTCTCATAAAATGATTTGGGAAGAATTCCCTCTTTTTGTATTGTTTGGAATAGTTTCAGAAGGAATGGTACCAGCTCCTGTTTGTATGTCTGGTAGAATTTGGCTGTGAACCCGTCTGGACCTGGGCTTTTTTTGGGTGGTAAGCTCTTAATTGCTGCCTCAACTTCAGACCTTGTTATGGGTCTGTTCAGGGTTTTGGCTTCTTCCTGGTTTAGGCTTGGGAGGAGACAAGTGTCCAGGAATTTATCCATTTCTTCCAGGTTTACTAGTTTATGTGCATAGAGTTGTTTGTAATAATCTGTGATGATGGTTGGAATTTCTGTGGAGTCTGTGGTGATATCCCCTTTATCATTTTTTATTGCATCAATTTGGTTATTCTCTCTTTTCTTTTTTATTAATCTGGCTAGTGGTCTGTCTATTTTGTTGATCTTTTCAAAAAACCAGCTCCTGGATTTATTGATTTTTTGAAGGGTTTTTTGTGTCTCTATCTCCTTCAGTTCTGCTCTGATCTTAGCTATTTCTTGTCTTCTGCTAGGTTTTGAGTTTTTTTGATCTTGTTCCTCTAGCTCTTTCAATTTTGATAATAGGGTGACAATTTTTGATCTCTCCTTGCTTCTCATGTTGGCTCTTATTGCTATATATTTTCCTCTAGAGACTGCTTTCAATGTGTCCCAGAGATTCTGGTAAGTTGTGTCTTCATTCTCGTTGGTTTCGAAGAACATCTTTATTTCTGTCTTCATTTCATTGTTTATCCAGTCACCATTAAAGAGCAAGTTGTTCAGTTTCCATGAAGCTGTGCGGTTCTGGGTTAGTTTTTGAATTCTGAGTTCTAACTTGATTGCACTGTGGTCTGAGAGACTGTTTGTTATGATTTCTGTTCTTTTGCATTTGCTGAGGAGTGATTTACTCCCAATTTTGTGGTCAATTTTAGAGTATGTGTGATGTGGTGCTGGGAAGAATGTATATCCTATGGATTTGGAGTGGAGAGTTCTGTAAATGTCTATTAGGTTTGCTTGTTCCAGGTCTGAGTTCAAGTCCTGGATATCCTCGTTAATTTTCTGTCTGGTTGATCTGTCTAATATTGACAATGGGGTGTTAAAGTCTCCCACTGTAATTGTGTGGGAGTCTAAGTCTCTTTGTAAGTCATTAAGAACTTGCCTTATGTATCTGAGTGCTCCTCTATTGGGTGTGTATATATTTAGGATCGTTAGCTCTTCTTTTTGCATTGATACTTTTACCATTATGTAATGTACTTCTTTGTCTCTTTTGATCTTGTTGCTTTAAAGTCTAATTTATCAGAGATGAGAATTGCAACTCCTGCTTTTTTTTGCTCTCCATTTGCTTGGTAAATCTTCCTCCATCCCTTTATTTTGGGCCATTGTGTATTCTTGCATGTGAGAAGGGTTTCCTGTATACAGCACACCGATGGGTTTTGGCTTTTTATCCAATTTGCCAGTCTGTGTCTTTTGATTGGGGCATTTAGTCCATTTACATTTAGGGTTAATATTGTTATGTGTGAATTTGATACTGCCATTTTGGTGCTAGCTGGGTGTTTTCCCTTTAGTTGAGCTGGTACTTGTTGTTCCTTTATATGTGTAGAGCCTCTTTCAGGAGCTCTTGTAAAGCTGGCCTGGTGGTGACGAAATCTCTGAGTACTTGCTTGTTCCCAAAGGATTTTATTTTTCCTTCACTTATGAAGCTTAGTTTGGCTGGATAGGAGATTCTGGGTTGAATGTTCTTTTCTTTAAGGATGTTGAATATGGGCCCCCACTCTATTCTGGCTTGTAGGGTTTCTGCTGAGAGATCTGCTGTGAGTCTGATGGGCTTCCCTTTATGGGTAACCCGACCTTTCTCTCTGGCTTCCCTTAGTATTTTCTCCTTCATTTCAATCCTGGTGAATCTGATGATTATGTTGCTTGCAGTTGCTGTTCTTGAGGAATATCTTTGTGGTGTTCTCTGTATTTCCTGGACTTGAATATTTGCCTGCCTTGCTAGGTTGGGGAAGTTTTCCTGTATAATATCCTGAAGAGTATTTTCCAGCTTGGATTCATTCTCTTTGTCGCATTCGGGTACACCTATCAAACGTAGATTAGGTCTTTTCACATATTCCCACATTTCTTGGAGACTTTGTTCATTCCTTTTTACCCTTTTTTCTCTATTCTTGCCTTCCCGTTTTATTTCATTGAGTTGATCTTCGACCTCTGATATCCTTTCTTCTGCTTGGTCAATTTGGCTGTTGAAACTTGTACATGCTTCGCGAAGTTCTCGTGTTGTGTTTTTCAGCTCCATCAATTCACTTATATTGTGTTCTATTTTGTCCATTCTCATTAGCATTTCGTTAAATCTTTTTTCAAGATTCTTAGTTTCTTTGCATTGGGTTAGAAGATGTTCTTTTAGTTCACAGACGTTTCTTACTATCCACCTTCCGAAGTCTGATTCTGTCATTTCATCACACTCGTTCTCCATCTAACCTTGTTCCCTTGCTGTTGAGGAGTTGTGATCCCTTGTAGGAGGAGAGGTGTTCTGGTTTCGGGTGTTTGCATCCTTTTTGCGCTGGTTTCTTCCCATCTTTATGGATTTATCCACCTGTCGTCTTTGTAGTTGCTGGCTTTCGGATTGGGTGTCTGAGTGGACGTTCTGTTTGTTGATGATGAGGCTATTTCTGTTTCTTGGTTTTCCTTCTGACAGTCTGGCCCCTCTGCTGTAGGTCTGCTGAGGTTCACTCCAGGCCCTGCTTGCCTGGGGTTCACCTGCAGCAGCTGCTGAACAGTAAGGGTTGTTACCAGTTTTCTTCTTCTGCTATCTTTGTCCCAGAAGGATACACGCCAAGTGTCAGTCTGATCTCTCCTGTATGAGGTGGCTCTTTGGATATACAGGGGTCAGTGAGCTGCTTCAGGAGACAGTCTGTTCTTTACAGGAGCTCAAATGCTGAGCTGTGAGCTCCGTTGTTCATTCAGAGCTGCTGGGCAGGTACGTTTAGGTCTGCTGCAGCAGAACTCATAAACCGTTTTTTGTTCCCAGGTGCTCTGTCCCAGGGATTTAGGGCTTTATTTATGAGTTTCCGTTGTGCTGCTCCTTTCTTTTTTTTTCCTTCACAGCTGCCTTGCCCAGCAAGGAGGCAGCCTAGTCATTGTCTGCCTGTAGAGGCTTTGCTGAGCTGTTGTGGGCTCCGCCCAGCTGCTGAGTGAACTTCCCTGCAATCCTGTTTATATGGGTGTAGTTAGAACTGCCTCAGCAATGGTGGCCGCCTCTGTTATGGCAGGCTCTCTCTTTAGTGGCGGTTTGCCTTGGCAACGGCAGGCTGCCCCAGCATTGGCTGACTACCTCCGTAGTTTTGGAGTGCCTCGGTAATGGTGGACGCCCCTCCCCCACAGAGCTGGACTGTCCTGTGTTCAGCTGTGCTTGCTGTGAAACTCTCAATCCAGAGAGTTTCTGATTGCTATTCTTTTGTGGGGTTGGGCCTAGCTGAGCCTGATCGCCTGGCTCCCTGTCTCAGAGTCCATTTTTTTTTTTTTTTAAGTTGGTGTTCCATTCGCCTGTTGAAGAGGCACTGGGACCTGTGTGTTTTCCCGTGTGGCGACTCACTGCACTGGCTTAAAGAGCGGCACTGTGATTCGTGGTACTTTTTTTGCCCTGGAATCTACTGTCCTGGTTCCCTTTTCAGTCCCCTTTTTAAACAGACGAATGGACGACTTCCTGTGGCTCCAATTGCCAGCCAAAAGGGCACCCGGACCAGTGTATTTTGTACGGAGAACTGCTGCACCGGGGCGCTGACAAAGCAGCCTGGCTGGCGACCCATGGGGCTCCTCTGCCTGGGAATTTCCTAGTCTGTGGGCAATAAAAATGCTCACCCTCTGCGCTTGCACTCGGAGCTGCAATCCTGAACTGTTCCTAAAGGGCCATCTTGGATCGATCCCCCCTGTATTTAATTTTCAAGGGGTATATAGTTTGCTTCCTTAAAAAGATTTTATATTCAGGAGAGGGGCTCTTTCTAGTTGAAGGGGAGGAAGTGCTTATGATTTAGAGTCAGACAGATGTGTGTTTTTGAGTCTACACTTCCTGAGTGACTTGAGACATTAATTATACTTTACATGTCCCAGTTCCCTCATCTATATACTGAGAGCCTTTAATATCAGCCTTACAGGAGTGTAGAAGTGTATTTACATGAGATAATAGATGTAAAATGCTTGACACATTATAAATGCACAACAGACATTATTTCTCTTTTTTTCTCCCTTTATATTTTTCCTGGCATCTAGCAAATGTCTTACTAGAACAGAAGTATTTTTATCCTCTTTGTTATATTATTCTTTTATATTTCCTCCAAGTTATGAAGCTCAAATTGCCATGGATGAAGTATATAAAATATACCTATATATATGCATGTTGGTATATATTATGTATGGATATGATTGAGCAACATTTTTATTAGGTTGTTCTTCCTTTTTTCTGTATTTAGATTTTAAGCTTCTTAGACTAGAGGCCACGTTAGTTCTGTAAGTATCTTATATGTTTAAAGTAGCCCGTGAGCATTTACGTGTTTCTTAGCTACCTGCATTGTCAGACTCAAGTTGTGTACCCTTGAAAGCATATCTTAAAGATCTGGAATTGGATAGATATAAACATGAGCATTAAGTCTTTGCCTTTAGGTACATGAGACAAATACCACATGCTCTCACTTATATGTGAAACATAAAAATTCAGATTAGCAGAAGTAGAGAGTAGAATGGTGGTTACCAGAGGCTGAGGGTTGGGGTGAGCAGAGAAAGGACAAATGTTGGTCAAAGGGTACAGAGTTTCAGTTAAACAGGAGAAATTAGTTCTGTTGATCTATTGCACAGCAAGGTGACTATAGTTAATAATAATGTATTGAATATCTCAAAATTGCTAAAAGAATGGATTTTAAATGTTCTCAGTACAAATAAATAAATTATGTGATAGATATGTTAATTAGCCTGATTTGCTCATTCCACAAGGTATACCTGTATTGCTACATTACATTGTACTCAATGAATATATACAATTATTATTTGTCAATTAAAAATAAAAGGCCAGGTACAGTGGCTCATGCCTATAATCCCAGCACTTTGGGAGGCTGAGGTGGGCGGATCATGAGATCAAGAGATAGAGACCATTCTGGCCAACATGGTGAAACCCCGTCTCTACTGAAAATACAAAAAATTGGCTGAGTATGGTGGCGCATACCTGTAGTCCCAGCTACTTGGGAAGCTGAGGCAGGAGAATTGCTTGAACCCATGAGTCAGAGGTTGCAGTGAGCCCAGATCGTGTCACTGCACTCCAGCCTAGCAACAGAGCAAGACTCGTCTCAAAAAAAAAAAAAAAAAAAAATTAAATTAAAAAGTCTTTGCCATTAGGGCAAGAATACAGCCTATATTTTGATAATTATATAACACTCCTAACTATAGTTGCTCCTGTTTTTTTTTTTTTTAAAGCAGTTAATATGTATAATTTGATTCTCTTTCTCCCACTGAAGTTCAAATTGTTGTTGACCAGTCTGGATAAAGAACTTGCTTCTGGCCTTCACATGGTAGCTGCGGTGGAATATCGTCCGGATAAAGATGAAAACACTTCTGATCGAATACTTATTTCAATAGGAAATAAATCAACAGAAATTCCTCTAATTGGGTATGTAATCTTCATAGTTCCTACTGACACTTTGAATACTCTTTAAATAAAAGTGAGGGTCATGTAATATTCTGTATTTTTTTGTGACATAGTTTCCTTACAGTTGAACTGAAGGGACACATTTTTAGAAAATTGTAGTGTTTGTAAGAAATAAAACCTCATTCTCTGTTATTTTTATTATAATAACATTCAACAATTGAATATATTAATAATTGGATTTTTGCAAACATATTCACATTTTAATTTAATTTTAAAGTATTGTCGGGTTCACTTCGCTAAATTTTACATTAGGCAAATGTTTGGTATCAAAAAAATCAAAATGCTATTCTTCTGAGACTGGTTGAAAAATATGGATGGATATGAGTATAACAAAGAACTAAATGACTGACTTGGAGATTAACTTTGTTACAAATTATTGATTTGACCAGGATAAATGATGATTCATTTGTTGTTTTTATTTTATTTTATTTTGTTTTGTTTTGTTTTATTTTATTTCTGTCTCCAGGCTGGTGTGCAGTGGCACGATCTTGGCTTACTGCAACCTCTGCCTCCTGGGTGTTTGTTGTTTTTTAAAATCAAAAGTATATTTCTGTTCGTTGTAAATTTACCTATCAAAGTTAGTGTTAAAATTTAAAATGTTTCTTTATTTATATCTGTATATGTATGATTCTCCTTGTTTTCCCTAGCAAAATGGGATTTCCATAGGTGTTGTTCTTTTGCCTCTATTTATCTACCACCTACAGGGTTAATCTGGAATATTTTCTGCTGATTACATGATATTAGATATATACCTTTTAAAAAATTCCCTTTTATTCAGGCTGGATGCGGTGGCTCATGCCTGTAATCCTAGCACCTAGCACTTGGGGAGGCCAAGGTAGGCAGATGGCTTGAGCTCAGGAGTTGGAGACCAGCCTGGGCAACATGATGAAACCCCACCTCTACAAAAATTATTAAAAAAAAAATAGCTGGGAGTGGTGACACATGCCTGTAGTCTCAGCTACTTGTGGGGCTGAGGCAAGAGGATAACTTTAACCCAAGAGGTCGAGGCTACAGTGAGCCGAGATCATGAGACTGCACTCCAGGCTGGGTGACAAAGTGAGACCCTGTCTCAGGGGAAAAAAAATCCTTTCTTTTTCATTTCTATAAACTAGATGTAGATCCTCAATTATTTTGTTTCTTTGTGCTGTCGAGAGGTTCTGATTTAGCACATCATCCCATTTTGCATAGGAATCAAACAGTTGACACGTGGTAGGAAAAAAACAAGCTATTAACCCAGTATAAATATTTAATTTGCATTTTGCAATTTAAGTAGGGCCGTTTTTGATGCATTCTGCACTTTGACATATCTATGACTGGCACTCAAATTTGCTTGTTTGTGCTACGTTTGGAGAGTCAGGTTGAAGATGCCTCTGTCCTTGAAAACAGATTTTTTTTTCTTGTTTCCAGAGTATATGCCCTCTGTCATCAGAAGTCCATTTCTTACCACAGTTGCAATATAAGGAGAGCACTGCCCCTCTTTTGGTGTGATGGACAGGGTTGAAGGAAGGGTGTGTGTGTGTGTGTGTGTGTGTGTGTGTGTGCATTCTACACATTTTTTATCGCCTGTGTAGATTCTTGTATCCACCATCAGAGTCAAGATAGTGAACAGTTCCAATACCACAAAAAAATCCCTCCTGGCTTTCTTACAACTATCTCTACTTCCCTTCTGCCTCACACCCATGATCCCTGAACTGTGGATACTGATAATCTTCTATTTCTAAAATTTTTTGTCATCACAAATATATTACATACATTGAATCACACACTATGCAGTCTTCTGTTTTCTTCTTGCAGCACAATTTTTGGCAGCAAAATATTGCAGGAGATTCAACCAAGTTATTGAATGTATCAATATTTTGTTCCTTTTTATTGCTGAGTAGTATTCCATGATAAATATATCACAATTTGTTTAACCATTGACCTGTTGAAGAACAAAGGGACAGATTCAAGTTTTTAGCTATCACAAATAAGCTGCTTTAATATTCTTGTACAAGTTTTATGTGAGCATAAGTTTTTATTTTTTCTGGGATAAATGATCATGAGTGTAATTATAGGGTCATATGGTAATTATATGTTTTGTTTAATAGAAAATCTTAAATTGCTTTTCAGACTGCCTGTACCATTTTACATTTCAAAGAGTGATACATTTTATGATATCTTTGCCAATATTTTTGCTTTCATCACTATTTAAAAATTTTAGCTATTTTGATAGATATGTAATGAATCTCTCCATAGTTTTAGTTTGCATTTCCCTGATGACTAATGATGTTGACAACATATTTTCAGGTGCTTCTTTGCCATCTGAGTACCCTCTCTAGTGAAATCTCTGTTAATGTGTTTTTCTCATTTACTAATTACATTGCTCTTTATTATTGAGTTTTGCAATTTCTTTGTATATTCCTGATACAAGCCTTTTGATGGTTATGTGGTTTGCAAATATGTTCTCCTAGTTTGATGTTTGACTTTTCGTCCTCTTAACAGGGTATCTTGTAGAACAGAAGAGTTTTGTTTTTTTTTTTTTTTTTTTTGAGACAGAGTCTTGCTCTGTCACCAGGCTGGAGTACAGTGGCACAATCTTGGCTCACTGCAACCTCCGCCTCCTGGTTTCAAGCGATTCTTCCGCCTCAGACTCCTGAGTAGCTGGGACCACAGGCACGTGCCACCACGCCCGGCCTATTTTTTTATATTTTTAGTAGAGACGAAGTTTCACCGTGTTGGCCAGGATGGTCTTGATCTCTTGACCTCGTGATCCGTCCGCCTTGGCCTCCCAAAGTGCTGTGATTACAGGCGTGAGCCAACAAAATAGTTTTTTTTAAAACTGTTCAATGATGTCCAGCTTATCAATTTTCCTTTAATTGGTACTGCTTTTAGTGTTAGGTCTAAGAACTCTTTGCCTAACCCTTGATCATAATGGTTGAAATTTTTCTCCTATTTTTAACTTTTAAGTTTTATATTTAAGTTTATGGTATATTTTGAGTTAATTTTTGTATGAAATGTGGTTTACATTGAGGTTCTAATTATTGCCTATATGTGTTCAATTGCCCTAACTGAATTGATTGAAAAAAGCTATTTTCCTCCATTGTATTGTGTACCCTTTAAAATAATCAGTTCAATATAATCTGCATTGGTCTATTTCTGTGTTCTGCATTTTTTCCCATTCATCCACGTATCAATACGTTTGCCAACATCATGCTACCCTAATTACCTTGACTATATAGTAATCCTTAATATCATGTAGAGTAATTCCTCTTATGTTATTCTTATTTGTCACCATTAGTTTAGCTATCAAAATATCTCTATCTTTCCATATAAGTTTTAGAATAATCTTTCTTTCTGAGTCTGTAAAAAAAAGAAAGAAAGAAAAAGAAAGAAAGAAAGAAAACCAAAAATCTTGCTGGAATTTTGAGAATAATTGAGCTTAGCTTATAGATCAATTTGAGGAAAATTAACATCTTTACTATGGTAAGTCTCTAAAATATGAATGTGCTATGTCTTTCCATTTATTTAGGTCTTCTTTGATTTCTTTTATCAGCATTTTGTAATTTTCAGCACAGAGATTCTCTACATGTGTTGTTAAGTGTATAACTATTTCATTTTCTTTGGAGTGATTGCAAATGATATTGTGTTTTAAATTTTATTCCTTGTTGCTATATACAGAGAAGTGATTGATTTTTGTTTGTTGACATTGTATCCTCTGACCTTGCTGAACTCCCTTTTTAGGAGGTTTTTGTATGCTTTTTTAGATTCCTTGCCATCTTATATGTAGATAATCATGTTATTTGGAGACAGGGATAGTTTGTGTGTTTTTTCCCATTCCAAAATATATGCTTTTTACTTTTTAGTCTTGCTTTATTTCCATGGCTAGAGCTTTCAGTACTATGTTGAGTAGAGTGGTGAATCTGGGCTTGGCGGCTCACATCTGTAATCCCAGCACTTCAGGAGGCCAAGGCAGGCAGATCACTTGAGGCCAGGGGTTCAAGACCAGCCTGGCCAACATGGTGAAACCCAGTCACTACTAAAAATACAAAAATTAGCTGGGTGTGGCAGCTCACACCTGTAATCTCAGCTACTTGGGAGGCTGAGACATGAGAATCACCTGAGCCTGGCAGGCGGCAGTTGCAGTGAACTGAAATCATGCCAATGCACATCAGCCTGGGCAACAGTGAGACTCTGTCTCAAAGAAAAAAAAAGAAAAAGAAAAGGAAAGCAGTGAAACATCCTTTTCTTTCTTCCAATATTAGGGGAATCATTCAGTCTTTCACCATTAAGTATGATTTTAGCTGTCAGTATTTTTTGATGGCCTTTATCAAGTTGAAGTAATTCCCATCTATTCTAAATTGCTAAGAGTTTTCTTTTAGAAAGAAGTGTTAAATTTTGTCAGATGCATTTTCTGTGTGAATTTACATGATCATATTTTGTTTCCATAACTTATTGATATGGTGGATTACATTGATTAATTTCTTAATGTTGAATCAGTCTTGCCCTTGTATACTAAAATAAATCCCTTTTAGTCATCATGTATCATTCTTTTTATATATTCTGAAATTTGATTTGCTCATGTTTTATTAAGGATTATTGTGTCCCAGTTTATTGGTGATATTGGCTTATAGTTTGACTGATTGATTGATTGATCGGTTTGTTTTTTCTGTATTGTCATTGCATGGTTTTGCTATCAGGGTAGTATCATCTTCACAAAATGAATTTGGAAATGCTCCCTCTTCTATATTCTAGAAGAGCTTCTTTAATATTAATGGCAATTATTTAAATGATATAATTCTCTAGTGGAACTGTCTGGACTGTAGAATTTTCTTTCAGAATGTTTTAAATTTTGAATTTAGTTTTTTGTTGCTTATAGAGCTGTTCATACTGGCTGTGTTATTATGTTGGTTGAGTTATTGTAGTTTCTAATTTCCATGGAATTCTTCCAATTCTAAGTTGTCAAATTTATGATTGTAGAGTTGTTAGAAATTTGTTCTTATTATTTTTAAATAACTGCAGCATCTGTAGTGATATCCTCTTTTTTCATTTCTGATGTCAAACATGTGTGTATCTTGTTCTTTTTTAAAATATTGCTAGTGGTTTATCAACTTCATTGATTTTTTTCAAAGAACCAGCTTTCTATCATTGACTTTCCTATCATTTTATTTTAAATTCCACTGATTGCTGCTCTCTATTATTTCTTTTCTTCTGCTTGATTAGAATTAATATTCTCATTCTAGTTTTTGAGATTGGAAATTAGATAATGAATTAGAGACAATTTGTCATTTCTAATGTAAGCACATAATATTATATATGACCCTCAGCACTGCTTTAGCTGTGTCCTACAAATTTTTATATGTTGTATTTTTATTTGGACCCAGTTCTATGTATTCAAAAAAATGTTTTTTTTGAGATGGAGTTTCGCTCTTGCTACCCAGACTGGAGTGCAATGGCCTGATCTCTGCTCACCGCAACCTCTGCCTCCTGGGTTCAAGCAATTCTCCTGCTTCAGCCTCCCGAGTAGCTGGGACTACAGGCATGCGCCACCATGCCCAGCTAATTTTTGTATTTTTAGTAGAGACGGGGTTTCACCATGTTGACCAGGATGGTCTCGATCTCTTGACCTCGTGATCCATCCGCCTCGACCTCCCAATCAAATATTTTTTAGAAAACTTTTTCTTTGACTCCTTGATTATTTATAAGTGTGTTAATTTCCACAGGTTTATTTTGGACCTATTTATGATCATTATTCTTTTCTGGTAGATTGATCCTTTTATTATGTATAATATCCCTCTTTGTGCATGGTGATTTTCTTGCACTGAAACCTCTATTAGATATTAATGTAGCTTTTTGCACTTTTTTTCTAAGTAAAATTTACATAACTATGTTTTTTTTCCTATTCATTTACTTTCACCCTACTATGGCCTTGAATTTAAACTGAGTTTCTTCTAAGCAGCAGCATATAGTTGGGCAATGGTTCCCTTCCCCATATTTTTAACCCCTGTGTTTTGATTGTTGTGTCTAGACTATTTATATTGAAGTTAATTTGTATATGCTGTAATGTGTCTGCTTATTTTTTGTTTTTTCATTGTTCTTTTTGTTTCTCATACTTCTGTGTCTCATTTTTTGCATTCCTGTAGGTTAATTGAAGGTTATTTTATGATTGCATCTTGGTTTATTTTTACCGTTTTGTATGTATCTCTTTGCATAGTTATTGTAGTGGTTTCTCTAGGTATTTCAATATGCATACGTGATATTATATGCTAGTAGTATAAACATTTTGTCACTATGTTAAAGTTTTTTTTATTTTACTTTAAGTTCTGGGATACATACATTTTGTCACTTTAAGTGAAGTGTAGAAGCTTCATTTCCATTTGAGTCTTTTTTTCTTTTCCTACTTTTAAATATTATTGTCTTGAGTATCTAAGGGTTTATGATTCTTGTTTTCATCATCAAATATGATTTATAAAACTTATAAGAAAAAATATAGCTGAATGTATGTAGCTAGTCTTTTGCTATTTCCATTCCCCCTCCCCCTTGCCCTTCCTTCCTCCCTTTCTCCCTTCCCTCCTTTCTCTTTTTTGAGGCAGGGTCTTGCTCTGTTGCCCAGGTTGGAGTTCAGTGGTTTCACCATGGCTCACTGCAATCTCAACCTTCTGGGCTCAAGCAGTCCTCCCACCTCAGCCCCCCAAGTTGCTTGGACTACAAGCATATGCCACTAAGCCTGGCTAATTTTTTTTTCACTTTCTTTTCTTTTCTTTCTTTCTTTCTTTTTTTTTTTTTTTTTTTTTTTTTAAGATGGAGTCTTGCTCTGTCACTCAGGCTGGAGTGCAATGGTGTGATCTCAGCTCACTGCAACCTCTGCCTCCTCGGTTCAAACAATTCTCCTGCCTCAGCCTCTTGAGTAGCTGAGATTATAGGCACATGCCACCACGCACTTTTAATTTTTTTGCAGAGGTGGGGTCTCACTATGTTGTGCAGGCTGGTCTCAAACTTGTGGCCTCAAGCAATCCTCCCACCTTGGCCTCCCAAAGTGCTGGGATTACAGGTGTGAGCCACCATGCCCAGCCTGCTCTATTTTTTTCTTTCTGGTACTCCAAGATTCTCTCTTTTATTGTTTCCTGACTTTTTGAAGAACTTCCTTATATTTAATTTTTATGGGTATATAGTATGTGTATATATTTAAGGGTTACATGAGATATTTTGATACAGGCATGCAATGAGTAATAATCACATCAAGATAAATGAGGTAGCCATCACCTCAAGCATTTATCCCTGTGTTACAGATAATCCAGTTACAGTCTTTTAGTTATTTTAAAATGTACAATTAGATTATTTTTTACTATCTGGTCACTTTGTTGTGATAGTAAATAGTCTTATTTATTCTTTCTGACTACATTTTTGCACCCATTAAACTCCCCATTCTTCCCCACACCCAAGTACTCTTCCTAGCCTCTAGTAGCTATCCTTCTATTCTCTCTCTTTGTGGTTTCAATTGTTTAAATTTTTAGATCACACGAATAAGTGAGAAATGTAATGTTTGTCTTTCTGTGTCTGGCTTATTTCACTTAACATAATGACCTCCAGTTAAATCTATGTTGTTGTAAATGACTGGATCTCATTTTTTATGGCTAAATAGTAGTCCATTGTGTATATGTAGCACATTTTCTTTATCCATTCATCTGTTGATGGACCCTTGGGTTGCTTCCAGTTCTTGGCTATTGTGAATAGTGTTACAATAAACATGAGAGTGCAGATATCTCTTTAATACACTGAACTCCTTTCTTTGGGTATGTACTGAGCCGTGGGATTGCTGGATCTTATGGTATCTCTATTTAGAGTTTTTTGAGGAGCCTCCGAACTGTTCTTTTTTGTGGTTGTACTAATTTACACTCCTACCAACAGTGTATGAGGGTTACCTTTTCTCCATATCCTTGCTAGCATTTATTTTTCTATTTTTTGGATAAAAGTCATTTTAATTGGGGTGAGATGATATCTCATTGCAGTTTTGATTTGCATTCCCTGATGATCAGTGATGTTGAGCCCCTTTTCATGTGACTGTTTGCTATTTGTACGTCTTCTTTCAAGAAACGTCTATTCAGATTTTTTGCCCATTTTTAAATTGAACTATTGATTTTTTCGTACAGAGTTGTTTGAAGTCCTTGAATATTTTGATGATTAATCCCTTGTCAGATGTGTACTTTGCAAATATTTTCTCCCATTCTGTGTGTTGTCACTTCACTTTGTTGATTGTTTCCTGTGCTGTGCCCAGCTTTTTTACTTGATATGATCCTATTTGCCAGTTTTTGGTTTGGTTGCCTGTGCTTGTGGGGTACTACTCAAGAAATATTTGCTCAGTCTAATGTTCTGGAGAGTTTCCTGGGTGGGTCCAGGGGTACCATTCAGGAAGAAGGGATGGGGTAAAGTACCTTAGAAGTCTACATATTGTACTGTGGCCGAGCTGGCACTCAAACGTCAAGGCACTGTTCTTCCTACTCTTTCCTTCCTTTCCCAGAGGCAGAGGGGACTTACCCTCTGGCCACCACCACCACTGGCTCACAGGGAGTACTACTGCCAAGCTTACTGCTGATGTTCTCTTAAGGCCCAAGGTTCTTTAGTCAGCTTGTGGTGAATGTTGTTTGGCCTGGGACTCACCCTTCAGGGGAGTGAGCTTCCTTATGGCCCAGGGCAGGTCCAGAAATGCCAGCCAAGAGTTAAGTCCTGGAATTAGGGTCCCCAAAGTCCTGCTTTGTGCTCTATACCTGTGTGGCCAAGGTGATACCTAAGGTACTAGACAAAACCTGTTTACTTTTCCCTCCATTTATGTCACGTGGAAAGAGTCTTGCCCTATAGCCACCACAGCTGGGAATGTGCTGAATCTCACCTGAAGCCAGCAAGTTTCCAAGTGTCACCCAAGGCCCATGGCACACTACTTAGGTATCACTGCTGGTTACTCAGGGCCCAAGGGCTCTTTAGTCAGCAGGTGATGAATCCTGCCAGGACTGGATCCTTCCCTTCAAGGCAATAGGTTTCCTTCTGGCCCAGGGTGTGTCTAGAAATGTTGTATGTAAGCTAGGGCCTGGAAAAGGGTCCTCACAGCTCTGACTGGTGCCCTGTCTTACTGTAGCTAAGCTGGTATCCAAGATTCAAGACAAAGTCCTCTTTATTCTTTCCTCGTCTCTCTTCCAGTGGAAGGAAGGGGTCTCTTTTGGAGCCATGAGCTGTGCAGCCCGGGGTTAGGGAAGGGTTGGCACAAGCACTCCCCTAGCCACACCACCCGGTGTCTTAGTAGGTTGTCTGTCTCCCCATGTCCACTGACTTTTACTCCAGTTAAACACTAGAACTCATCTAGAAGTGGCAGTCCTTGTGGCTTAGATTGCTTTTCAAGGTTATCTGGGGTCCTAGAGCATGTTAGCTCATGGTAGCAAGGCTTGCTAGAACTCCAGTAATGACCACTGGGATGAGTGATTCCTCTCTGGCTAGGGCTGGTTTAAATGTTCCTCCCATGGACAGGCATCAGCTTAGTTCCCCTCAGTTTTACTTTCTGCTGTGACAGGGCAGCACCAAGTTCAATGCAATTTCTCACAAATGCTTTTCTCTTCTTCTTTCAAATGCACAGATTCTCTCTTCATGCCATGCTGCCACAGCTGGGGGTTGGGGAGGGTTAACAAAGGTAGTTCAAAACCGTGTTTCCTATACTCTTGAATGCCTCTTTCAGTGATAAGAAGTTAAAACCAGGTACTGTGAGTGCTCACCTGATTTTTGGTTCTTATGAAGTTGCTTTTTTTTTTTTTTTTTTTGTATAGGTAGTTGTTAAATTGGTGTCCTTGTAGGGGGGATGATAGGTGAAGCCTTCCACTCAGCCATCTTGCTCTGCCTACTTGAAGAATGTTATTTAGGTGATCTTTAGGGGTGTGTTTGCTAGTGACAAGTTCTTTTAGTTTTTCTTTGTCTAATGTCTTTATTTCCCCTTCATCATCAAACATAGTTTTAACAGATGTAGAGTTTTCAGTTGACGGTTTTTATTTCCTTTCAGCAATTGAAAAATATTGTTACACTTCCTTCTGGACTCTGTGGAGTCAGATGTGATATGTACATTCATTTAATTTGGTGTTCCTTTATATGGAACACATTCTTTCTCTCTGGCTGATTTCATGATTCTTGTTTTTATCTTTTGTTTTCAATAGTTAAATTATGATATGCCTTTATGTGATTTTCTTTGAGTTTATCAGGCGTGGGTTCACTCAGCTTTTTGAATTTGTGTATCAGTGTCTGTTGCCAAATTTTGAAAGTTTTAGTCATTATTTGCACTTGAATATTATTTCAGCCTCATTATCTTTCTTCTCTTCTTCTGAGACTTCAATGATGCAATATTGGATCATTGGTTGTTGTCCCACAGGCCCCTGAGGCTTTGCTCATATTTTTCTCTTGTTCTCTCAGTTTCTGTCAAGTCTGGGTGAATTCTATTAATCTAACTTCCCTTTCACTCATTTTATCTTCTGTTATCTCCATTCTGGTATTGTGCTCATCACTATGTTTTTATTTTAGTTTTTATATTATTCAGTTCTGTAATCTTCATTTGATTTTTTTTTATAACTTGTATTTCTTTGCTGAGATTTTCTATTTATTCACTAGTTTCAAGAAAGCTTGAAATTGCTTGTTGCAGCATTTTCTTTTGTTGGCAGTTGCTTTAAAATCCTTGCCAGATAATGTCAACCTGGAGTTCATCTCGATTGAAATTGGTTGATTTTCTGCTCTCATCAAAATCATTGCCTTTTTGGTATCCAGATGACAGGTGATATTTGGTTGAATGCTAAATGTTTTCTCTGTGATGTTAGGAGATTCTGGGTCTTATTTAAACCTGTTATTTTAACAGGCAAACACCCCATTAATGTTTAGCATGTTTTTCTTGGACTATTTTATATACTGTGGTTGTGATGACAATTTAATTTTCAGTATGGTTATGGTATTATTTTGATCCATTTTGTTGATATATTATCACTACTGCTCCCACTGTTTTCTGCTGGTGCTTCCTGAAGGAGTGGAGGCAATTTTTTTTTTCCAGTCCTGGCTGCCACATGTCTCTTGGTAGAGGAGAAGTGTGGTGAGAACCCTATACAAGTACCCCCCCCGGCTGTCCAGGTGCTCTGGGCAGATAGAGAAATCAGACTTTCGGGGCAAAGAAGTTTGTTGTACTGGGCCAGTTGCTATATCTAGATCTCTTGGAGGTCCTGCTCGCTTTTCTAGGTTATCTCTGATTGAAAAAGGAGGGGTTTGAGCCAGCAGTGACAAAGAGGCTTTTCAGATATAGCTGCTTGCAATTGCTGTTTTTTTCTCCCTGGTTTCCTCAAACCAGCTTGGTGCCTTTTGACAGAAAACTCCTTTTCTCAGGAGGTGAGCTCCTCTTCTGCAGGATCTCAGGCCTGGAGTAGGAGAGTACTTCCCCTTGTCACTTATGATTGGTATACCTCCCAATTAATCCCCAGGCTGGCATTGTCTGGCTTACCTGGTGTGTTCAGGGGGGCTCCTATTTGATCCAGAAAAAGAATGATCGATCCTAACTAGGTCAGCAGGCAAAGACTACCAGGTCTATGTCACCTTTCTCTGTTGGTTGGGAATTGTAAGACACCCTGCTGCTATTGTTCCTCCTGTCCCAGAGTTCTAAACCAGCCAGCTCTCTTTTTCACCACCTTTCATCATTCTCTTTTTCTTGCCTCGTGTACCATTTTCAGAGTTTATAGTTGTGTTTAGTAGAAGGAACAGGAAAAAATGGGTTTATGCTCTATTTTTCTGGGCCAGAAGTTTGTATTTGCTTGTTTCTCCTCATTAGACTATAAAATTCTTGAGGTCCAGGAGAGTTTTACTTTTTTCTATAATCTAAATTGAACATATATATATATTCAGTGAATGTTTTATGAATAAAGTTAGTCCAACTGGATCTGAAATACTCCATAATGGCATGAACAGAATGTGATTTAAAAAAACTATCTTGGAGTGAGCACATTTATTTTTACTTTAGACTTTCCATATGTGGATCAGACATGTAATGATCCTTCTATTTGTTGTGGAAAAAGCCCTGAAAAAAGAAGAAAAAAACAGAAATTACATGTTTTATTTCTACATTTCCATATATCCACCTGGACTTGCAAAAGTACCCTAGTTGGTAGATTATATAATTAGTGATTTTCAGAGCTTTTTTCAATGTGTAACGCAAAACCCCTTCTTTTACATTTAAAAATATCTAAGATTTTCATCATTAGTTTGAACAGTTGCAAAGATGTAATGGCTTATATATAGTAAGTGTTACTATTTAAAAATAAGATATTTATATGACTTTTTAAAATGTATTCAGTAGAATGAAAATACCATAATAATATGTTAACAGGTCAAAAGCTTACCTCTTCTCTTTTTCCTCTTAAATTTGTAGCTCCATTCCATTTTTCACCGCAGCAACATGTCATAATGTATTATATTTTCATGTAATCTATTAGCATCACATCCTAATGTGTTAGCATCACATCCTAATGTATTACATTTTTATGCTTAGAAGTTATTTTTCATGATCACTAGGAATAAAGTGCATATTCAATTTGTTTGTAGTTTATGTCTATATGTATATGTACATATGAACATCTGTGTGTGCATTGTGTAAACAGATATGTATTTAAATATACTTGCTACAGTCATGAATCATACATATTTTAAACAATTATAAATATTATTAATACAAATTGATTCAAACTCCATATATCAAACTAAGTTTGATTTTTTAACAGAAAAGCAAAGTATTACTGGAAATATTTATAATCAGATGAATGGGACATCTTAAACTTTTATTTAGTTAGCATGTTTATGGATGATAGTTACTTATTGCTTATGTGAATCCCACATACATTTTATCCCCATTTAAAATTTTTTTATATATAATTTGCTGAGTTTTAGTAAATATATACAGTTGCACAACCAACATTACAATCCAGTTTTAGAATCCTTCAATTATCCCAAAAAGTGTTCTCAATTTCTCTTGTACACACATAGTCAATCTAGAGTTTTACTCTATCCCCAGGCAACCATGGATCTGTTTTCTGTCTCTATATATCTGCCTTCAATTTTCATGTAAATTGAATCCTACAATATGTGGTCTTTCTGAGTCTGGCTTCTTTCAATTCATTTTTGAGATTCGCCCACATTGTTGCATATATCAGTATTTTGGTTTTTTTCTTTTTCTTTTTTTTTTTTTTTTTAGATGAAGTCTCTCTCTGTCACTCAGGCTGGAGTGCAATGGCACCATCTCAGCTCACTGCAGCCTCCACCTCCTGGGTTCAAATGATTCTCCTGCCTTGGGCTCCCAAATATCTGGGATTACATGTGCCCCCCACCATGCCCAGCTAATTTTTGTATTTTTAGTAGAGATGGGGTTTCACCATGTTGGCCAGGCTTTTCTTGAACTCCTGACCTTGTGATCTAACCCGCCTCAGCCTCCTGAAGTGCTGGGATTACAGGTGTGAGCCACTGCGCCCAGCCAGTTTGTTTCTTTTCATTGCTGAGCAGTTGTCTACTGTTTGTAACACATAACAATCTTTGTTTTTAAGAGAGAGTTGGTCCACGTTTCGAGTCTTGGTAATCAAGAGTATCTAGTCAAAATTCAATGACATTGTTTAGGTTTTATCTTATTATTTTCAGGGCATTTTCTTTTTTATATTATTATATATTTTATTGCATTTTAGGTTTTGGGGTACATGTGAAGAACATGCAAGATTGTTGCATAGGTATATACATGGCAATGTGGTTTACTGCCTTCCTCCCCATCACCTACATCTGATATTTCTCCCCATGTTATCCCTCCCCAACTCCCCACCCCCACTGTCCCTCCTGTAGTTCCCCCCCACAGACCCCAGTGAGTGATGCTCCCCGTCCTGTGTCCATGTGTTCTCATTGTTCATCACACGCCTATGAGTGAGAACATGCAGTGTTTGATTTTCTGTTTTTGTGTCAGTTTGCTGAGAATGATGGTTTCCAGGTTCATCCATGTACCTACAAAGGACACGAACATCGTTTTTTATGGCTGCATAGTATTCCATGGTGTATATATGCCACATTTTCCCTGTCCAGTCTATCATCGATGGGCATTTGGATTGGTTCCAAGTCTTTGCTGTAGATTTTTTGATATGGTGGTCTCCATAATGAGTTGATTGGAATGGAAGGATTTTTTGTAGTAATGTCTCTCAATTTTTTCAACTCTGTAAAGTTCTATGGTAAAATTACAGCAGTTGTTTATCAAGTATTATTTTTAACAATGTGTCAGCTAAGTCAGTTGTATTTCCCTCTTTTAAGGTTGATGAAGGAGAATTGGATAAATACATTCATGTAAATAGATTTGTTACCTAGACATTTTCGGCACTTACTTTATCAATATCAACACCAATGTTTTTCGTTGTCCCAGAGATGTTTCTACTCCACAGCAGTGCATCAGCATTAAATTAAGGTGGGGCACTGTTTACAATAGCAAAGATCTGGAACCAACCCAAATGCCCATCAGTGATAGACTGGATAAAGAAAATGTGGCACATACACATCATGGCAGCCATAAAAAAGGTTGAGTTCACATCCTTTATAGGGATATGGATGAATCTGGAAACTGTTATTCTCAGCAAACTGACACAAGAACAGAGAACCAAACACTGCATGTTCTCACTCATAGGCGGACGTTGAACAATGAGAACACATGGGCACAGGGAGGGAAACATCACATACTGGGGTCTGTTGGGGGATGGGGGGCTAGGGAAGGGACACTGGGGGGTGGGGAGGTTGGGGAGGGATAACACTGAGAGAAATGCCGAATGTAGGTGACGGGGGGATGGAGCAGCAAACCATCATGGCATGTGTGTACCTATGCAACAGTCTTGCAAGATCTGCTCATGTACCGCAGAACTTGAAAGCACAATTTTAAAAGAAAGCGTAGAAGACTAATAAGGTCACTCAGAATGACACATAATTTTGTAACAACTTTATTGAGGTATAATTGGCATACAATAAACTGCATATATCTATAGGTTATATGTTGATAAGTTTTACATATGTGTATACTCATGAAACCATTGCCACAATAATAATAATAAGCATATTTATTACTCCCCCAAAAGAAAGAAAAGATGATATCTATTTCTCCTTTGTATAAAGAAATGGGAGAGGAATTGTGAAAAGTGGGCTGAGAAAACAAAATATGCACAGACCTCTTTGTTATCTTTGTATCAGCAGATACGCTTAATGAGATAGTAAAATGGGAAGATGCCTTTATACCATTGGAAGGTATTTGCTTACCTATTAGGGCATCCCTGAGCTTGACGACCTCTCATACTTAGCCTTGTTGTGTTTGTCATTCTCTTCTTTTCTAGCAATTCCTTATGCTATGGTCATTATATAGGTACCTTCCTCTAATAGCTGACTAGATACTCTGTTGTCCTCAGAGGTCAACTGTCTTTATATGCTGTGGCATGTGTAAGGTTTATTGCTGAGGTAAAAAGAGGAAACTGAGGCAAGTATGAGAAAATGAGAAGCTAATTTATTCGGCTCCTGGGCGAGGTTCTGTGGTCCAGGAAGGGGCCAAAGAAGTCGCTCCTGGTTGTTTATGGCGTGGGGTTTTATGGGGAGGGAAGGCAATTGATTGGCTATTGGGGAAACAAAGTGAAGGGAGTTCTATTGGCTGTTGAGAAGCAGGAAGTACATGGAGCTAGTTGCCATTGGTAGGCGGGTGGGACCTTGGGTAAGTGGGCCGGTTGGGGGCGTACGGGGCAGACTGCTACCAGGCAAGGTTTGGTGGGGCTTCTTTAAAAATTTTTCTGCAGGGTTTTTCAACAGCGGGCTGGGGGTTGGATGCATAGTTTAGTGCTGAGTGTGGGCTTGGGTATGGTATGTAGAGGCAGGTGTGGGGAAGCCATATGGCGAGGCCAGATAATGAGCTTGGGTGATGAAGTAGTTATCAGGCGTGGAGAGTAATGGATGTGTCCGTTTGACTCCCGGCGAGGCAACCGGCCTTACAGCATGTATGAAACCAAAACAAGTTTTCAAGATTTTCATACAAGAGGAAGAGAAACTAACAGAAGATGCAGAGAAATTGTTACATATTACCAAACTCTTAACACTGAAGTAGTCTCTGTCTCTCTTTTTCTCCCTCTCTGTGTGAAGTGTGAAGATTCCCAAGAAATTATTCTTAAGACCTTTTGCTACATCCAAAGTAGGATAATATACTTAGGAGTGCTTTTTAACCATGAATGTCTAGCCAAGTAGAAATGTATGTAACCTTATGAGGTGTATATATAAGATGATAATGGATTTTTAAAAACGTATATGAATACATGCTACAAATATGCTACAGTGAATTTTTTAGAAACACTTATGAAAAATAAATTGTATCATTTTGTACTTAGATCTTGTTTCAGACCCTAGATGGTATGTTATAGCATCACTGCATTCTTTTATTTCATAAAAGATTTGAAAACATTCAAACTATTTATTTGGGATGGCATACCATGCACTTAGATGCACAAAGTTTTATTTCTTTGTTAAAATGTAACCCATTACTTTGTTTTCATTTCTTTATTTCATAATTCCTTTTATTGACAAATATGCCACCAGTAGACCAGTAAAGAAACTGAAATGTCTTTTAAGGAGTTATGTGCCCATCTATATTCCCCTACATATTTAACTATAAGGCTGTTATGATTGTTAAATTAATTATGTGGCCTTCTTTTCTCCTCCCTAGGTTGATTCCATCCTGCAAACTGACAATTGAATCCGTAGTTGATTTTGGCACATTGGTTGCGAATAGTAAAGTATATTGTAAAGAGATTACTATCTCTAATCATGGCAAAGTTCCAGGTAAATACTTCCTGTAATATTTACCTATACTTTTAGAAGAGTTGGCATTATTTGAAATGTATACTTTGTGAAATAGATTACCTAATTTAACTGAAAAAAAACTCTATCATTTGAAATAGCTCAAAACCAAAGGTCCTAAATAGCATTACTGTAAAAGACTGATAGGCAACAATTCAAGAAAAATTAACCTTCCTCTTTATGATCCTGATTAATACAGTAAGACTCTCAAATGACTGCTGATGTCCCTCAGGATAGGAGGCAGGATAGTGTCAGAGAAATTACATGGTTCAGAGACAGAATTAGAGCACAGTGTTTATTAGTTGTGTGATTTGGGGCAAGTGTTTTTAAGAATTTTGAACTTTAGATTTCTCATTTATAAATTGCGGCTGATAAAATGTACGATGGTGAATTATGTACACACTTTGAATTGTGGTATGTCACTTGGCTCATCATAGATGCCTAATAAATATATTTGCCCTCTTTCTCAATCATATTCAACTTTGAATTAACATCAAGCTCCCCAGAAGGCTTTTGTTAATTTTTTTGTTGAAAGAATAAATGCTTCTCTCTTCTCCAGATTGACTTTTTTCCGGGGATTCTTACTGTGAACTAAGAGAGGGTGTGTGTGTGTCTGTATGTCTGTACATTCATGTATACTTTAATTTGATAGCATACAGTAAGCATAGGAGCACTTATCCCTTCAGTGTCCTGATTCGATGGACCCTTCATCTCAGCTGTCTATAGCTGTGGGAACTCTTATAAGTTTTATGTGCCCCCCAAGTCTTACCAGCGAGCAAATCTATAGGTCTGTTTTCCATGGCTTATTGGCAAAAGTTGACATAGTTGGCCACTGCCACTTTCTTGGGAAAACAAAACAAAAACAATTCAAACTCCTTTGGCTTCTGTGACCACTCACTCTCTTATATAGAATACTAATTAATAACTCAGGCCCTGAAGTGAAGTTGAACAGGGCCCAAATCTTAGTTGCATCATTTACTATCTGGGAGGCCCTGGACAAGGAGTTTGGACTTCCCAGACATCCATTCTGTCACTTACAGATTAGAGATAAGATAGTACCTTTCTCCTCTAATGGTGGTGGTGATTAATAAAATGCTTAGCACACCCCCTGGCATATATTAACTTTTCAGTAAATATTAGCTATTTATGTTATAATTATTATTTTTTGATCACCTCTCCCACCTTCAATTCTCTTCTAGACTGGTGTTCCTTTCTGTGGTATATTAAATGTGAATGTTTCCTACAGTTTGCCGTAGACTCTTATGTCTCTTCAGTCAAGAAGCTCTTCTTAGTCCATCACTTCCTTTCCTTTTATTTCAGTGACTTTTCCCAGGTCTATACCACCCTTTGGATATATTTCAGTTTTCTCAAACTTAACAGCTTCCCCAATACTTCTTTTTTCTTTTTCAATGAATGTTACCACTATGTATTTGGACATTTCAGAAACTTGGCAACATTTTCAACACCTCTCCCTTTTTCACTTCCTACCCCATTGGTCAATTAGTAAATCTTATCTGTTCACTTCATAATTAAGCCAGTAATCCTACTTGTGTTTGCCCAGTGCTACTTTTTTTTTTTTTTTTTACAAAAAGCCATGATCTTCCCTTGCCAACCTAAATTATTTTCCTGACATTACTTCCTTTTATTTTATTTCCCACATATATGCCAGTGCCATATCTGAGAATAAATGAAAATTTGATCACAAACATTCCATTTGTAACATTCTTTTTTTTTGAGATGAAGTCTCGTTCTGTTGCCCTGCCCAGGCCGGAGTGCAGTGGCGTGATCTCTGCTCACTGCAACCTCCGCCTCTCGGGCTCAAACGATTCTCCTGCCTCAGCGTCCATAGTAGCTGGGAATATAGGCATGTGCCACCATGCCTGGCTAATTTTTGTGTTTTCAGTAGAGACGGGGTTACACCATGTTTGCCAGGTTGGTCTTGAACTCCTGATCTCGAGTGATCTGCCTACCTCAGCCTCCCAAACTACTGGGATTACAAGCATGAGCCACCGTCCTGGCCAATATTCTTTTTGTTAATAACTCTCTTCTCTTAGGATGATGTTCTTGCTTCTGTTGTTAGCAATTTAAAAAGCCAAACAAATAGTTTTTGTATTAAAGTTAAATAAGATATGGTAATTTTGACATACCTGCAATTTAAACGTACTTGGAAAATTAAACAATATTATTTTGTATTTTGTGTTGCTTCTGAATAAGTTTTTGAAATATTCACTTAAACTCTTTTGTCAGATTATGTCTAAATGGTTACAATATAGGAAACTTTAACTGACTCAGCCTTAACTAAATTTATATACCATTTTTTTTTTCTTACAGAATTGAGTCAATAATACCTATTTATTTGAAATGGACATAATTTTATAGATTTTTTACTTATGATAGAAAATTAACTTTAAATATTATGTTATTAGCACATCTATAAAATGATTGACTTAACCAATGTTGTTAGTTACTTTGTGTTTTCAAATATTGTCTTTTTTATATTTTCATTACTTTTGTTGTGCTAACATTTTGTTTCCCTAAATTAAATGAATACTTTTGGAAAATGTCATCAGATGTGATTTAAAACTGGTGAATTCAGAATTTGCAAAACTGTTTATTTTCGCAGCATGCTCATTCATGTTATAATGATAATAAAGAGACTAGTGATTGGCTGCTTCTATTTTTTGGCCATATTTTAAGTACTGCTTAGTGGTAAGCAGTGTGTAGGGCATGGTGACCGCAGACATAAAAAAGAGATTGTATCTGATTTCAAAGACTGCATGCACTAATATAGGCATAAAACATTACCATAAATTATGAGCCATTTCTGCTTTCAGAATAAGAAACTTTGTAGCCTTTTTCTCATATGTGATTTGATTTCAGAAACTCATCTTTGCCCTTATCCTATGTGAACTGGTTAAATTCATCTCCTGGGGAGTGGTGGTAACTATAAGTATGAAACTGTGGTCAGAAATATCCAAGTGAAAGTCTCATCTTCATTAGTTACTAACTGTAGTAGTTATTGCTGTATAACAAATCACCCTAAAATATTTTCAAACAGCAATTATTTTTTAATTGGTCGCGTGGTCATGTGTATGCAAATTGGCTGGAACTTGGCTGATCTAGGCTGAGCTCAGCTGGGTGCTCTGCTTCAATCTGAGGCAGCTGGGCCTGTTCTGTTTCTCCCTGCAGGTCTGTGGGTCAGCTGGGTGGCTCTGCCCCACATTTACTCATTCTAGGATATGGACCAAAAGGACAGCAGTTACTCAGGAGAAAACTTTCCAAAGTCAAGGGGCTTGATCATGAAATTTGCTTTGGCCAATTACATGTAGGTTGATTGACAGCATGCCAGTTCCAACCTAGATGCACTTCTACCATGGGAAGTGGGAAGTGTTTCTCCTGAGTAATTGCTGTCCTTTTGGCCCATGACCTAGAATGAGCAAATGTGGAGCAGAGCCAACCTGCTGACCCACAGCCCTGCACTGAGAAACTCTGGAACAATAGGGTAAAGATACAAATGTGGAAAAAGGTGAAGAATTGTGCTCAACAAGCTAATCTACCATAGCAGTTGTGTGACTTTGAACAAGTCATTCAACATTTCAAAGCTTCTATTTTCTTATTTGCAAAATGGAGGTAATGATTGAAACTATTATATCATAGATTATATATGGAAATTAAATAACATGCAGAGCTCTTAACATAAGTGTCTGAATGTAGTAAGCAGATAATACATTTTAACTATTGGTGAGAGTTGAGTTCTAACAACAGGATCATATTTGTTGGGTGACCTTAGAGACTGGATTTACAATTAAAGCCTTAGTTCTATGTACACTGTAGACCATCTACTCCAGGGATATTCAATCTTTTGGCTTCCCTGAGCTACATTTGAAGAAGAGTTGTTTTGGGCCACACATAAAATACACTAACACTAACAATAATTGATGAGTTTAAAATATCTCAAAAAAATCTCATAATGTTGTAAGAAAGTTTATGAATTTGTGTTGGGCTGTGTTCATAGCTATCCTGGGCTGCCTGTGGCCCATGGGCCACATGTTAGGCAAACTTGGTCTACTCCTTAAAGTATGTTGGTCCCCTAATGAGAGAGTGTGAATGTAACATTGTAAGGGTCCAGATAGAAACTAACTGCCTTTATTCCCTTTAGGCACGTTTAATGCAGAATACCGTGGCCAATTACCCATCCTCATTTTTCCAACTAGTGGTGTTGTAGGTGCTAAGTCATCACTGATTATTAAAGTGGATTTCTGTGCAGACCAGCCAAGAATTGTAGATGAAAAGGCAATGTAAGTATATATTGCAGTTCTAAAAATTCTAATATGGATTTCAGTGCTTTTCTGTTTAACCCTTCAGATGTGCCTTCAACTGTATGTTAGCTTCTTTGTTCTTTCATTTAGCATTGTTCATTGATTCCCTGCTATTTGCCAAGCAGTAGGCTTTTAAGAAATACGAAGAACTAGAGGATGACATATAGGTACACATAACGGGATATTCTATTTTGAATTTCATTGAGGTGAGAGAGTGGACCAGGGAAGGGCTTCACTAACAAGGTGATAGTTGAATCAAATACTTATTGGTGAGTAGTAATTAGCCAGGCAAAGAGCAGTGATGTGATTTAGGGTGTGTGTGTGTGTGCACGTGCATACGCGTGTCTGTGTGTGTGTTGGGGTGGTGGGAGTTAGTGATGGGAGTAGCATAGAGGAGGGATTTCAGGCAGAGCAAGCAACATACTGGAAATCCTTGAGGCAAAAAGACAATATTGCATGTCGAGGGATCTGTGGCAATGTAAAATTAAAAAGATGGAGGAGGGGAATGACAGGAGACAAGATCAGAAAAAAGGAATGAAATGGTCTAGTTTTAAGGGCTATGTAGTTCAGCATTTTTGTGCAGTATGTCTCAATTCATTGGTAGAATGTGCAATCAATATAATGGGCCATCACCAGTATTTTTAACAAATGAATTGAAAATATCAGAATGCATCTGTGGAGTGTGTGTGTTGTGTTGGTTTTTGTTTTGTTTTGTTTTTTGTTTTTTTGGTGTGTGTGTGTGTGTATTCCTGCATTGGAATGTAACATACATTTTTTAACTGAAGGTCACAGTCATAAATATATGATAAACAGATGTGAGCCCTGATAGGAGCTTGAGTTTTATTGTGAAGGCTATGAAGTCTTAGGAGGGTTTTAAGAAGGAGAGTATCATGATTAGTTTGTATTTTAGAAAGGTCATGCTAGTGGCAGTGTACAAAACAGACCAGGGAGTACAAATGTGGAGTGAGAAATTTGACTGGAAATTATAGTAAAGCAAGAGGAAAATGATAAAGGTTTGAGGTAAGGTCAATTGAGAAGACTGTTAGAAGTGTGCAAATTGGAGATAGGCTATGGAGTTAGATTTGACTAGATTTGGTGACTGATTGTAGCAAAGGAAGGTAAGAGGTGGAACAGGGTTATCAGAGAAGATGTTAAATTCAGTTTTGACATGTTGGAATGGATTTACTTTTCAGATTCCTGGTGGAGCTGGCTGGGGCTTACTAAATTATCTCGAGCCCCAGAAAGAAATTTGGTTTAGATGTGTAAGTCTTACTCAAAATACTTGAGATCAGAAGTGTTTTAAATTTAAATTTTGTTTGGATTTTAGAATATTTGCATTATAATTACTAGTTTAGTATCTTTAATCTAAAAATCTGAAATCTGAAGTGCTCCAATAAGCATTTCCTTTGAGTTTTATGTCAGCATTTAAAATGTTTTGGATTTTGGAGCAGTATGAATTTCATATTAGGAATACTCAGCCTGTATAGGGTTCAAGATTGTCAGTGTATAAGTGGTAGAAGAAACAGAAGTGTTGAGAATGACTTTGAGAAGGAGAGTAGAGTGAGAAAGAGTTAGACAAAAACATTACTATTCGTGTTAACTATTAATCAAATTTCAAAAAGTTTCCAGTCTTAGAAGAGTGAGAAGGTTGGGCCTGAGTGAGTTAAAAGAAAACCTTGAAATTCTGGTGTCAAGGAAGCAAAGGGAGGAGTAATATGTAAAGAGGTGGAATAAACAATGCCCAATGTCATAGGATATAGTGTAAGATAAGGGCTTAGGTGATGGTTGTGGAGTAGTCACTTATCTATGGTGTCTGATGGGCCTAAATTGAAAGATTGTATTTATGCTGGAGAGGGATAAAAATGAAAGAGCAGTTCCCAAAGGAATTGAAATTCATCTGAGAAGTGAAGTTTAATGGAGAAATAATTATTTCAGCAAAAAAGTGGGAATTTTGTTTTGCTTTGCTTTTGAGATGAGATTTCTTTCTGTCACCCAGACTGGAATGCAGTGACACAATCATGGCTCACTGCAACCGTGACCTCCCAGGCTCCAGCAATTCCCCCACCTTAGCCCCCAGAGTAGCTGGACCTAAAGGTGTGTGTCACCATGCCTGACTATTTAAAAAAGTATATTTTTTGTAGAGATAGGGTCTCACTGTGTTGCCTAGGCTCCTCTCAAACTCCTGGACTCTAGCAATCCTTCCTCCTCGGCTGCCCACAGTGCTAGGATTACAGGTGTGAGATCACACCCAGCCAGCAGTGGGTTTTATGGAGATACTTTAAATGGTAAGGAATTGAGGTGTAAGGATGGGAATAAGATTAGCTGTTGGACTTGGGAGATAAGAATTATAAAAGAATTTCAGAAATTGAGAACTAGAGGCAACCATACAAATCACTTAAATAATTGGCAATATGAATATGCCATTGAGTTGTTTCTGGGGTCAGTTCATGAGATTGTTTTACAACTTTGTTGTTTCCTGAAGACAATGAATTAGCATGCACATATGCCATTCCATTGTGTAGATTCAGATATACAGAGGAAACTGATAACGTCTGCTACGTAAGTGAAAGGAACTACTCTTAGGCTACTGAATTTTAATTATAATGTGGTTCTATAAATTTTTTGTTTATCAAAATTTGTAGGAGAAAAAGTATTTAGAATTCTAATTAAAATATATATGTCTGTGCATACTTTATTATCTTGTAGAGTGCTTTTGCAAGATCAACCTGAGACACTCTTGAGTATCAAAGCTCATGTGGTTGAGCAGATTATTGAATTATTACACACAAGTCATGACCAAAGGCTAGAATGCTTACGATTTGGTACTATTTACTTCGGAACATCAAAACTTAAATATGCACGTATATACAATAATAGCCCAGAGCCCATAAATTGGGTGGCTATTATACAAGATGATGCCGTCGGAGAAGAACTGGTAAGTAAATGGTGTGATGGGGATATCAGGTATTATGATTTAAAAGAGATTGTGTTAAATCTACTAATAACCAACAAGCTTTTTAATTATTCAAAATACATTTTAATATGGGCAGATAGATTTGATTTCATATGTATCCAATGGCAACCTCAAAAAATTCACAAATTAAGTGAACATTTATGGTAATATATATCTGAAGTAAATCAGACAAGTGCTTCTTATAGATCAATGGCTAATTGAAGGTATTTCTGTTCTCATCAATTTTTAAAATTTTTTTTCAAAAATTTTTTTTATTGTACTTTAAGTTCTGGGGTACATGTGCAGATCTTGCAGGATTGTTACGTAGGTACACACGTGACATTGTGGCTTGCCGTCTCCATCCCCCCCGTCACCTACATTAGGCATTTCTCCTAGTGTTGTCCCTCCCCAACCTCCCCGCCTCCCACTGTCCCTCCCCAGCCCTCCATTCCCAGGAGATCCTGGTGTGTGATGTTCCCCTCCCTGTGCCCATGTGTTCTCATTGTTCAACACCTGCCTATGAGTGAGAACATGTGGTGTTTGGTTTTCTGTTGTTGTGTTAGTTTGCTGAGAATGACGGTTTCCAGATTCATCCATGTCCCTGCAAAGGGCATGAACTTATCATGTTTTATGACTGCATAGTATTCCCTGGTGTATATGTCTCACATTTTCTTTATCCAGTCTATCACTGATGGGCATTTGGGTTGGTTCCAGGTCTTTGCTATTGTGAACAGTGCCACAGTGAACATACGTGTGCATGTGTCTTTATAATAGAATGATTTATAATCCTTTGGGTATATACCCAGTAATGGGATTGCTAGGTCAAATGGAATTTTTATTTCTAGATCCTTGAGGAATCGCCGCACTGTCTTCCACCATGGTTGAACTAATTTACACTCCCACCAGCAGTGTAAAAGTGTTCCTATTTCTCCACATCCTCTTCAGCATCTGTTGTCTCCAGATTTTTTAATGAATGCCATTCTAACTGACATGAGATGGTATCTCAATGTGGTTTTGATTTGCATTTCTCTAATGACCAGTGATGATGAGCATTTTTCCATATGTTTGTTGGCCTCATAAATGTCTTCTTTAGAAAAGTGTTTTTTTTTTTTTTTTCCTTGTAAATCTACTTTAGTCCTTTGTAGATTCTGGATATTAGCCCTTTGTCAGATAGGTAGATTGCAAACATTTTTTCCCATTCTGTTGGTTGCCAGTTCACTCTAATGATTATTTCCTTTGCTGTGCAGAAGCTCTTAAGTTTAATTAGATCCCATTTGTCTATTTTGGCTTTTGTTGCCATTTTATGATGTGCCTTGGCCAAATTTATGTATAAATGTTACTTTAAAGATATATATTTGCTATTTCCTTGATTCTGGAATTTCAATAATTATTTTATAACCTCTTTGAAAAAATTTTTTGTGTTTTGCATTAATACTCATTTATTTCTGACTTTGTATTACAGGGTACGAATATTCGACAAAGAACAGATATTGCTTTAAATAGTCTCACCTCCATAAGAAAAGTAAAGGACATAGATACTACTACCATTGTCTCCTGTGTTCCTAATGAAGGGACTTTACAACCTTATCAAAAGATTGTAATTACATTTTGTTTCAGCCCAAAGTAAGCAAAAATTAATTTCATTATAATGTTAAGTATTAATGGAAAGTAGACTAACCGTACTTGAATCAGATTCACTTTAATACTATAATAGTAAAACTTGCCAGAAGGCAGAAATCAGATTTTGCTTGTCATGGTTCTAGATGTTTCTAACATGGTTAGTAATATTTCTAATAATTCTAAATATGGTTCTAAGTACTTCATGGAAACTTAAAAATCTCCCTAGACCTTGTGGAAATGGGGTGGAGGAAGCACAAGTTTTAAGTTGTTTTAGAATGTGGCCCCAAATTGTTTGTGTAGTCAAGACCTTGTTGTCCCCACGAATTGTCAGGTGCATGCAGCACATTGTAGGCCCCTCCAAAGAGGATGAAATGCTTCTGTTAAGGCAAAGTTATTGCTAACTATCATAAGTATTAAACCTATAGCACCTTCCTGGGATCAGTCAAACTTGTTTGCTGAAATTCATACAGACTTTTAGCATGTAAGCTAGTGTACATTTTTCATAATTCCATGAACTTTTTGCTATTTAATTTGAAGAACATGCTGTTTTAAATACATAATAGCAATTTCAGTGATACCTTGATAGATTGCAGTATGTGTGAACTGATTCAATTGCAAGTATATTTTCCCTTGTTTCTGAGAGGGTAATATTTAATGTACTTCTTTTTGTGGAATAGGGTTGCTTGGTAACATCGATTACCTGTTGAAGATAGAGCTTGCTGTAATTTAAAGAGGTTAAAAAATCAAGTAATTGTTCTATATGTAAATCCAGAATTGCCTTATTAATGATACCTTCATACAAGTAATTTCTTCGGTGAAACTATAAGATTCTCTTTAATACACGATCTTTGAAATTTCAAATATTCTATTCTTTTTCATGGTAGCAGGTTACCTGGAGAGTCTAGCATAAGATCGTAGGTATGTGTACGATTTGAAGTCTTAGTTAAACATGTTTTGAACATACTATTTGTATTCATATTTAATATTACATATCAGTCTTTTGTAAATGTAGTTGAGCTTGCACTGCTAGAAGAGCTGACCTCTAGGTAAGACAAAGATAGCCAATGAGCAGACCTATGACATAACCCATCTCTACGTTTGCTCCTATTTTCCTTCCTCCTAGACTTCCTTTCCTTTTTCCCTTGAACAAAATTTAACTGTTAGCAAATCTTGTTCTCCAAATTACTTGTCCACAATGAAAGCGTGGCTGGCAATATGCACTTAGTACATTGGAGAAGTCAAATATGTAACAAATGTTTTTTATTACGCCCAAGAGTAAGATGGACTATTGTAAAGAATTAATCAGACTCCTAAGCTAGAGGTGAATTTTGCCTGGAAAGAAAATCCTTTGCAGAGAAAGTGGCATTTGAGCTGGACCTTGAAGACTTGGTAAATTTAAATTACTCTTGTCTTTACAATGTTGGCATGAACTCATTTTTCTGAGCTTTATACCCTGTAGCCTTCTTCTGGCAAATCTCTCTGGCTATGCAGTAAATTTGGAAAATGGATCACAGTTGTATTTTCATTCCTTAGCATTCACTTGCTTGCATAGATTTAAAGATTGAGTTGATACTCCCTCTTACAAGGTGATAAAGTGTACCACCTTTACTTTAAAAATAACTCATTGTGATTTTTTTACAGACTTACGGATGAATGTAAAAAGGATATTGGACCTTCATACAGGCAGGACTACGTTCTCTTTTTGAGATTTGAGTCAGTAGGAAGTAAAGATGGATTTTTGAGAGATGATGACTATAAAACCATCAAAAGTAAGTGTGAAATTAACAAAATTATCAAAATTTAAATTTAAACATTTAAATTGTTTAAAAATTTGAACATCAATATCTGTAGAGACAATTTAATAAAATTTATAATTATTGAATAGAACAAAAACGCAAACATGTTCAAGAGACCTTAAAGTGTCATCTGTGGCATGTTAGGAAAGAAGTCAACTTCACAATTATTTGCGTAGTAATTTTCCAGGTTAGAAGTTAGCTTACTTTATAATTTTAAAATGATTTTAGATAAACATGATGATCTAGAGTTTAAGGAATAAAAAAAAAACAAACCCTGATTTATTTTTCTATGTATGCCTAGGTTTTTTCTTAGGGATTGGTATGGGCACAAATGACCCATTCCATCTCTACTAAACCTTCAGCTCTCTTAGAATCTACAAATAGGAGCAGAAAAAAAAAGATCTAGCTAGTAGGGTGCAGGACCAATAACTAGTGTTATTGGACACTGGTAATTGTACATGTTTTGCAGGCCACATGTCAAGATGTCTTATATGTTTTCCATTTCAGGTTATATTAGGTTGGTTGTAGTGAGGAAAAAAAATGGAATGGGACTTGGAGTTCAGCTTAGCAAGACAGATGAAAGAGAAAATAGAGAATTAGGAAGGTTATGAATCAAATCCAGGAAAGTGAGCTATACCAAGGAGGGGTTAGGTCATCATGCTGGATATTTAGGCAAATTGGGTATGTTGGTATAAGTGATATGGAGCAGGATTTAACTGTATTCCTTGGGCAGAAATGGATTGTTCTGTTACTATTTATATCATGTTTTGTGATGTTGAGCTATGTCTGCCAATCCCACACAGCAATGGCAATTCCACATTTGTACAAAGTTTGCAGGTAAATCTAGTTTTGAATAGGTAGGGATGGAGTTACTTGGTTTGCCTTAAAGGTAACGTAGAGTCTAAGATTGGCTACTAAGAGCATTAGTGAAAAAATACAAACTCTTTTTCTTCAGTTCTAGTTACACTGCCCTCTCTGCAAAATTGTTCTTCTGCTGTCGTCTTTCTAGTTTCCCCAAAGCTTCATGATTATATTTTTGCCCAGCTTCTATTCAATTGTCCATTATTATAATTACTCTTTTTCATGTACACTTGTGTCTGTTGGTCTGTCTCCCATAGTGTCTGTCTGAAAAACCTCTAATTCTGTGAAATTCAACTTTGAATCTACATTGGGTGTGCACGTGGGAAGCTGATTGTGTTGGAGAAAAACACACAAACGTATTGAGAGGTTTCACTTTGTGTCTATAGTCACTAATCCCAAATGAGTTCTTTAAGCTGTTTGACATTCCTATTGCATTTACCCATTCATTCACTCTTACACAATCTGAAATGAATATCACATACCTTTTATTCTCTCCTCAAGTCTCCACTCTTTCCTCCTTCATCTTCACTCCTAAGCTTGTAAATGCAGAGTGGCCTAGTAGACATTTCCATTAGAATATCTACTAGGTATCTCAACTTAACATGTCGCAAACAGAACTCCTGATTTTTCCACAACCGACTCCTCCTTCAGTCTCTCATTTCATGAAATGGCAATTCCGTCATTTCGGTTGCTAAGACAAAAAACTTAGAGTCATCCTTTATCACTTCATTTCCCTATTCTGTGGCCAATGTATCAGCAAATCTTCTTAAGTCTACCCTCAAAAATATATCTAAAATTTGACAATTTCTCACCAGTTTTCTACTCCTCTCCTCTAGCTGTATTTGATTCTTTAAAGTTGTTTGAACATGACAGACAATTTCCTGACTTAGCATATTTGTACCTGCTGTTCTCTCTGCCTGGAATATACTTTTCCTAGATTTTTTACATATTTTTTCCAGACTCCCTTTATATCTTTGGCTCAAGTATCTCCCTATCAGAGAGGCGTTTTTGGACATTGCTACATAAAACAGAATTCCCAAGACCTTGTACTCTGTCTCACCTTGTTTTACTTTTACCCATAATACTTATCTTCTACAAAATGCTGTGTAAACATATAGCATTATTTGGTTGTTTATTGTCAGTGTCACCTCACTAGAATGCAAAGTCCGTAAAAGCAGGAATGTTGTCTTTTTTATTCACTGCTGTACCCCCAAGGCGAGACACAGAGAAGGCACTCAATAATTTTGTTGAAAGAAAAGATTGAATGAGCTACCCAATTTGCATTAGGTCTTTCAGACAACAAATGGACTAAGCAAATATATTCTGGATTCCCCAAACACTTTTTATGTTCAACAGTTATTATTGCTTTCACAGATGAGCAACTTCAGAAAATGGAATTAGCGCTGACGGGATCAGGAATTCCGGTTTTACTACAGTTTGATCCAGGAAAAGTTCTGAATTTTAAACCCTGTTTCATGGGTGAACGGTCAGAAATTCACTTTATCATACAAAATCAATGCCAATTACTTCCTGTGATATACTACTTTCCAAGAAATGCACATTTTAAAATTGAACCTGAAAAGGGCAGGATTAATCAGGGCGGCATCGTGGTAAGATAATTTTTCTTTGCTTTTCCATTGCAGTTAACATTTTAAGGTGTGCTAAAATGCTATGCAGAGGATTAGAAACAACATTTGTTCTACCAGTGTTTATAAATAGTTTCTCTTCTGTGGCCTAGTTATGAAAACTTTTGTATTAGTACTCATATAGAATCCATAGTGATTTGTTAAGTGACTGTCATGTGCCAGTGAAAGCATTTGACACTAGGGAATTTAAAGAAATGCAAAACATAGGTACTTCCTCTAGGATGTTAGACATAGACACAGGTAGGTATGGCTTAAGGAGAATGCAAAGTATGTTAAGATAAAGTTGTAACAAGGTGATATAGAAACTCAGATAACAGGATGTTTACTTCTAACCAGATAGAAAAGTCTTCATAGGAGAGTAAAGTATGAGCCAGACCTTGAAGCTTGGGTAGAATTTCGAAGTTTGAAACTGGTGATATTTACCAGACAGGCCTAGAACTTGTGCTGCTGGTGCAAAGCAGAAAAAGAGAACAACAAGGCATACCTGTGAGCACTAGATCAGCTTCTGCTTGTCAGGAGCTGATTTTCTTTTCATTGCTGCACAGATAACTCTTTTCCATATCCTCTAAACCGTGGGTTAAAAGACTATGGTGCATAGGTCACATATGGCCTGATGCCTGTTTTGGTAATTAATGTTTTCGGAATATAGCCACTCTGTATTGTTCACCTATTGTCTAAGGCTATTTTTACACAAAATGCAGAGTTGACTGGTTGTGAGAAGACTGTATGCCCCATGAAGCCCAAAGCATTCACTGTCTGGCAATTTGCAGAAAAAGTTTATCGAACCCTGCCTTAAATATAGCAAACATGAGTGCATTCAGTTTCTCCTCAGTTTCTTATGTTATCATCTTTCTTCCACTGCAGTGATGCAGTTTATAAAGTTATTGAAGGAAGCTTTCTCCCAACTGCAATTAAGAACTATTGTATATGTGTTTATACACATGCAGCTCCTATTTATATCTCTTACTGTTTCATTAGTATGACTCTCTCCTTCCAAATTTGGATAGACTGTAATCAGTTTTCATAGAATAGCAACAAATGTTAACCACTTTATACTGAATGTTTTCTTTTTAACTGCTTCCTAGATTTCCTGTAATCCAAGGCTCTTAAACCTACCCACTCAATTATTTTTCTCCATTACAATATGCATCTTTCAAAACATATCTGATAGCTAATTCCACAATATTATTTTTAACCCTCTACAATTGTGAATTTCTCTTACACTAACCCTTTTCAAATTAGTAAAAATGTGAATGTAAGAAATATGGTAGACACTGGACAATTGTGACTTGCACTGACTGGTCAAAGAGCTTTTGACTATTTAGAAATGTGATAAGATTATTCTTTTTAAATACCAACTTTATAGATATGTAATCCACATACCATAAAATTCACATATTGAAGTATACAATTCAGCGGTATTAATATGTTCAGAGAGTGCACACATCAGCACTAATTCCGCAACATTCTCTTCACCGCAAAAAGAAACCCCATGCCCATTAGCAGTCTCCCCTTCTCCTCATTCATCAGCCCCTGGCAAATGTTAATCTATTCTCTAGTCAGTAGGTTTTCCAGTTTGGGTCATTTTCTATAAATATTATATTTATATATGGCATTTTGTGTATGGCTTCTTTCATTTAGCATAATGTTTTCAGGGTTCATGCACATTGTAATATGTATGAATGCTTCATTTTTATAGCCAATTTATATTCCTTTGTAAGGATATATCACCTTTTGTTTAACTAGTCATCAATTGAGGGACATTTGGGTTGTTTCCACCTTTTGGCTATTATGAATAATGCTGCTGTCAACTTTCATGTACAAATTTTTGTGTGGAGAAAGTTTTAATGTTCTTGAAACACACCTAAGAATGGAATTGTTGGGGTCATATGAAAACTGTATGTTTAACTTTTTGAGAAACTGTCATACTGTTTTCCAAAGTGATTGTACCATTTTAGATTCCCACCAGCAATAAATAAACATTCCAGTTTATCCATGCCCTCCCATGCTTGTTAATGTATTTCTTTTTTTAATTATTATTATAGCCATCCCAATGGGTGCAAAGTGGCATGTCCTTATGGTTTTCATTTATATATCCTCAGTAACTAATGATGACAAATATCTTTTCATATACTTATTGTCCATTTGTATATTTTCTTTGGAGAAATATTTATGCATATCTATAATAAGGCAGAATAATGGCCCCCTAAAATATCTCTATCTTAATCTCTAGAAATTATGAACATGTGATGTTCTATGGCAAGGGCTAATTCAGGTTTCACTTGAAATTAAGACTGTTAATCAACTGACCTTAAAATAGGACAATTAGCCTGGGTTGTTCAGGTGAACCCTGTGTACTCCCAGTTTCATTACAAGTGGAAATGGAGGACAGAAAATATGTCAGTGTCAAAATGATGGAAGACTTTACTGTCCATTGATTTCTGGTTCTGAGGGCGGAAGGGGGTGGGGTGCATAAGCCGAAGAATGGGATGGCTTTTAGAATCTGGAAAAGGCAAGAAAGCAGATTCTCTGCTATAGCTTCCAGAAATAAACAGTCCTATTGACACCTTGATTTTCATCCTGTATTAGCCTTCTGACAAGTGTAAGCTAAGAAATTTGAGTTATTTTAGCCAACAAGCTTTTTGGTAATTTTTTATTCCAAAATAGAAAACTAATAGAATGTATTTTACTAATTTTTAACTGGTCTGCCTTTTTGTTATGGAATTGCAAGAGTTCTTTATACATTCTCAATACAAGTCCTTTGACAGATACAGAAATCACAAATATTTGATTCCATCCTGTGGATTGTCTTCCCACTTTCTTGATAGTTTCCTTTGAAGGATAAAATTAATTATTTTGATAAAGTTCAATTTATCTGTTTTTTCCTTTTGTTTCTTGTGCATTTAGTATCATATCTAAGTAGTCATATATTGTCTGAGTTCATTAAGTTTTGTTCCTATGTTTTTCAGTAAGAATTTTAGCTCAAACTTTTAAATCTGTTATCCATTTTGTTATTTTTTATACATGGCATGATTCAGAGGTTGAAATGTATTTTTTTCATAGAGATGTCAAGTTATCACAGAATATTGTCACATATATAAAAAAATCAATTGACCATGAATGTAAGGATTTCTAGACTAAAAATTCTATTTTGCCTATCTGTATTTATCCTATGTCAGTACCACGATATATTAATTACTGTAACTCTTTTTATTTTTTTTGAGACAATGTACTTCAGCATGTTGGCCAGGCTGCTCTTGAGCTGCTGACCTCAAATGATCTGCCCGCCTCAGCCTCCCAAAGTGCTGGGATTACAGGTGTGAGCCACTGTACCAGACCTGTAATTACTGCAGCTTTATGATACTTTTTGAATTTGGGATATATGAGCCTTCCAAATTTTTTCTATTTAAAGAAGACTTTTGCCTAATGCGAGATGCTTGCAAATACATATGAACTTTAACATTCGCTTGCTAATTTCTGCGAAAAGAAAAGGCAGCTGGAATTTTGATAAGAATTGTGTTGAATCTGTAAATCTATTTAACGAATATTGCCATTTTAACAGTATTAAATCCTGTGATCCACAAGATTGTATGTCTTTACACTTATTTAGGTCTTCTTTAATGCCTTTTAATAATGTTTGTAGTAGTCAGTGTACAAGTCTTGTAATTATTTGAAAAATTTATTTCTAAATATTTTATCCTTTTTTGATGATATGTAAATGAAATTGAATTCTTAGTTTTATTTCTGGGTTATTCATTGCTAGTGTATATAAATGCAGTTGATTTCTGCATATTGGCCTTGTATTCTGCAAATTTTACTGAACTCATTTATTAGTTCTGGTGGTTTTTTGGTGGATTCTTTGGGATACGAGATCATGTCACCTGTGAATGGAGGTCATTTTACATCTTTCTTTCTAACATGGATTCATTTTATTTACTTATTTTCTTACCTACTTGTCCTAGCTAGAACCTCTAGTACAATATTAAATAGCGATGGCAAAAGGGGTATCTTGTCTTGTTTCTGATCTAAGGGGAAAACATTCAGTCTCTTATCATTAAGTATGATTTTAGCTGTAAGATTTTCATAGGCTGCCCTTATAAACTTGAGAGACTTCCCTTCTATTACTAGTTTGTTGCATGTTTCTATTATGGAAATGCATTGTATTTGGAACTACTTTTTCTGTGTCTATTAAAATGATAATGTGGTTTTGTCCTTTATTAAGATGGTGCATTACATTGACATGTAGATGTTAAACTTGAAATCATACTCATACATAGTATATAATCTTTTCTACATTTTGCTGGTTTCAGTTTGATGGTATTTAGTTGAGGAATTTTGCATATATATATTCATAAGTGTCATAAGACTAGAGATTTTAAAAAATATTTTGATTTTGGTATCAGAATAAAACCAGTACCACAGACTGAATTGAGAAGTACTCTCTTCTTTTAATTTTTTTGTAAATGCTTGTGAAAGATTGGCACTAATTCTTCTTTAAATGGTTGGTAGAAATTACCACCAAAGCCATTTTGTCCTGGGATTTTCTTTGCCAGAAATTTTTTGGCTATTAATTCAATCTCTTTGTTTGTTGTGAGGCTATTCATATTATCTACTTTTTCTTGGGTTAGTTTCAGTAGTTTATGTCTTTCTCTTTATAAGAATTTCCCCATGTCATTTAGGTTATCTGATTTGTTGTTATTCAATTGTTGATCACATTACCTTATAACCCTTTTTACTGATGTAAAGTTGGCCGTCCTTTCTTTTATTCCTGATTTTAGCAAAGTTAATCCTCTCTTTTTTTGCTTATTAAGTATAGCTAATTTTTTTTTCAGTGTTGTTAATCATTTCAAAGACATAGTTTCAGAACTGATTTTTTCCCTAACATTTTCTATTCTCTTTGTTATTTATTATTGCTTTCGTGTTTATTATTCCTTTCCTTCTACTCCCTTTGAACTTACTTTGTTCTTTTTTAAAAAAATTTCGTAAGGTGGATGGTTAGATTATTAATTAAAGGTCTTTTTTAAAAAATACATTGATTTATAACCATAAATTGCTATCTTGTCACTGCTTTTTCTGCGTTCCATATGTTTTGGTATGTTGTGTTTTAGTTTTTCTTCATCTCAAAATATTGTTGAATTCCCCTCGTAGTTTTATTCTCTGATCTATTGGTTATTTAGATGTTTATTGCTTAATTTCCAAAATGTGTGAATTTTTTACATTTTCTTCTCTTATGGATTTTAATTTTATTACATTTTGGTTGGAAAACAGACTGCACAGATTTCAATCCTTTTAAATGATTGAGGCTTATTGCATAACCTAACATAGTCTATATTTAAAAAGTTTCATTCAAAGTGCAAATGTGCGCTTTGGAAAAATGTGCATTCTACTGTAGTTAGGTAAAATGTTCTACAGGTATATTTTAGGTCTAATTGGTTTTTCAGTTCTCTGTTCTTTGTTGATCATATGCTTAGTTTTTCTAATCATTATTGGAAGTGGGATATCAAAGTCTCCCACTATTATAGTTGAATTGCCTGTTTTTCTCTTCACTTCTATCAGTTTTTTCATATTAGGCGCATGTGTGGTTATAATAGGCATTCCTGATGTCTTGACTCATTTATCATTATAAAATGCTCTTTTTTCAAATGTAGAACTTTTTCTATCAATATATATTTTGTCTCATATTACTATAGGTGCCCTGCTCTCTTTTGAATATTGTTTGTATATGATATATCTTTTTGCCATCCTTTCACTGTCAACCTATTTGTATCTTTGTATACAATGTGTACCTCTTGTGGGCAATATGTAGATTATATGTTTTTGCCTACTCCACCAATCTCCGCTTTCTGAGTGTACAGTGTAATCCATTTATGTGTATTCATTTATCTATTGATGAACAGATTGATTGCATATTTTGGCTATAGAATAATGCTGCAATTAACATGAAAGTGAAGATATCTCTTCAACATGCTGATTTCATTCCCTTTGGATAAAGAAAATGTGGTGTGTGTGTGTGTCTGTGTGTGTGTGAATACCATACAGCCTTAAAAAATAAGGAAATCTTGTCATTTGCAAAGCATGGATGAACTTGGAGGATGTTATGCTAAGTGAAATAAGACACACTTGGAAAGACAAATACTGCATGGCCACACTTATATGTGGAATCAAAGTTGAACTCATAGAAGCAGAGAGTAGAATTGTGGTTGCCAGGAATAGTGGATGAAAACTAATGAGATATCAATCAAAGAATACAAAATTTCAGTTAGACAGAATGAATAAGCTCTCAGAGTCTATTGTACAGCATGGTGACTATAGTTAATAATAATGTGTAATTGAAAATTGCTAAGAGGCTATAAATATTTTCAACACAAAACAGTAAGGATATATTATTTAGCTTCATTTAATCTTTTCAAAATTTATTCTAAATTACATATTAAATACTATATATTTGTATACAAATAATTTTTATGTATTAACTATACCTTAACAGAGCTGGGGGAAAGGAATGTAAAGAAAATCCATTTACTTTTTTCAAAAATTTTAATTTTAATTTTAAATTCTGATGTACATGTGCAGGATATACAGGTTTATTACATAGGTAAATGTGTGCCAACCCATTTATATGTAACGTACCTACTAGTAACATAGGATTTGCATTTGCTATTTTTCTATTTGTTTTCTGTAATTACATATCCTCCTCGTTTTCTATTATTTCATTACTGTTTTATTTTGTACTACATAGATATTTTGTAATATGCCATTTTAATTTCCTCATAATTTATTTGACTAAACTTTAAAAACATTTAATTTTTTTTATGTAATGCAGTCTCATTCACATTAATGTCAACTTAATTGTATAATATTCAAAAACTTTCCTTCAATAGAATTGTTTATTGTCTCCTCTTTATGCTATTCTCGTCATACAAATTATATGTGCTTATTCTTTAAAAGCTCATCCATACTCTAATACTTATTTCTGTATACATTGCTTTTTAAATCAGATAGGAGCAGGAAAGTATTGCAAACAAAAGTAAGTTTATACTTTTATATTTATCTGTGTAGGTAGTTATGTTTACCTGTGTTCTTAATTTCTTTTTCTGAATTTGAGTTATTGTCAAGTGTTCTTTTACTTCATTGTGATGAATTCCCTTTATATTTTTATAATGCAAATCTACTAATGATACATTCTCTTCATTTATATTTATCTGGAAATGTCTTAATTTATACTTCAATTTTGAATGATAGTTGTGCTGGTTACAGAATTTTGCATCTAGAGTCTTTTTCCTTCAATATTTGAACACACCTCCCCATTGCTTTTTGCCTTCAGAGTTTCCGATAAGAAGTTAGCTCTTCATGTCTAAATAAACCTTCTCACATGATGATTACCTTTCTTCTTGCAGTGTTTCAAGATTCTCTCTCATTGGTTTCTGGTAGTTTGACTTTGTTGTGTTTAGGTGTGGATCTATTTGATTTAACCTGCTTGGGTTTTGTTGAGTTTCTTTGATATGTATATTATCTTTATAATCAATTGAACTTTTCATCTATTACTTCTTCAAATATTTTTTCTGACCTTTTCTTTCTCTCTTCTCCTTTTTAGACTCCCATCATACACATGTGACTATGCTTGATGGTGTCCCCAAAAGTCTCTTGAGACTCTGTTCTTTATTCTTTATCCCTATGTATCTCTCTTTAGTCTGAATAATTTCAAATGTCTTGTCTTTAATTTCATGGATTAGTTTTTCTGCCAGTTCAAATCTGCTAGAGTCCCTTAAGTAAATTTAAAATTTTAGTTACGTTACTCTTCAATTCCAGATCATTTATTTGTTCTTTTTTTATAATTTCCGCACTTTATTGAAATTGTCTATTTTGTGAGACATTGTACACATACGTCCTTTAATTCTTTTGATCTGTTTCCCTCCAGTTCTTTGAAAATATTTACAGTAGTTAACTTATCATGTTTGTCTAATAAATTCACCATTTGGATTTCCATAGGGACATTGTCTATGAACTGCATCTTTCCTAGGTATTGACTATACTTTCCTGATTATTTGAGTGTTTCACATTTTTTTTCCATGTACAAAACTGGGCATTTTAAATAATATAATTTGGCAACTATGGAAATCAGAGCATTGCAGTATTTGTTGTGCTTTTTTGTTGTTGTTTTCTTTATTTAGTGATTCTCTAGACGAATTCTGTGAAAGCTTTTTCTTTATTGTGTGCAGCCAATAAAGTCTCTACTCAGTTAACTTAGTGTTCAGCTAATAATTGACAGAGGTTCCCTTAAATTCTTTGAATCAATAAGTCTCACAGCCTATATCCAGAGCCTCTGTATAAGTAAGTATGTTGGGGCATGTCTTCAATATTCTGTCAAGTAGTTTACAACTCTTTCTAGTCTTTAATTCAAATTCAGCTATAGATGAGACATGAGTGCTTTCTTAATTCTTTTCTGGGAATATACAAAGTCCTGCAGATGCAATCTAGATTTCAGAGCTTTTCAAATACCATCTGAATATCTTGTTCTAAGTGATTTTTAAATTTTTCTATTTGTGCATTTATTTATGAATAGCCTCATTTTAGCCTTAAATGGTAATGCCACCTCAAGTTACTTAGATGTTCAAAAATTGCTGCACATGCGCATACACAGAGTAAAATATAACTATATATTTGACAAAGCACTGGAGAGAGCATTGTTCACTCAGGGTGAACGCTGAATCATGTGTTACAAAACACATATGTACATGCCTCTACTAGTGAGGCTTTTGGAGTGTTCCAAACTCATTCTTTTCCCTCCTTTGGCTACTAGTCTAATGGTTTTCAGTTACCACAGTTGCAAGGCTGTTGTTTTTCAAAGTGACTGCAAAGCTACATTTTAAAGAATGGGACTCCATCAAGTAAAAGTGGCACAGTCTTCTGTTCCTTCAGAGATTCAATCTTTTTTCTTTAAGTAAATACTCCTTGGATTTTTGTGAGCCTTTAGGTGTTTTCAAATATCTGACAATAGTTCATTTTGACAATTTTTATTGCCAGTGTTCTCTTTCCTCTTCTGGAGAAGTAGGCTTTTGGAGGTCCTTAATCCACCATTCTGAAAGTGCTTTGGTATTATGTTTAATTTTTCTTAAATAATTTTCTGATAATGAATATTTTAAAAGTTTGTCAGTGCTATGTGAAGTACTTAAGTACTTTCATATTACCATTATAAACTAGCTTTCCTTGAAATTTTATTAACTCTTTTTTGTTTTTTTTTTTAAGATTTGCTTTTGCTTTTAACTTTTTTTCAACCAGTTTATTAGTGGTTACTTTTCATCTTGTTTGTTTCTTTGTTTTATTTTAGAATGTGACGTTTTCCTTTGTACCACATCAACTTGGAGTCTTCAAAGTGAAACAGATGTTAGAGATCATTGGTTTAGTGGCAGATGAAGATTCACAGTCTTTATCAATGAAAGCTTTCTATCATGTATCTTTAGATTTCAACAGCATCTGCAAAGCTCCCACCATGGAAGTTGGGAGGAAAATTATTCCTGGTATGCTATTGTGTAATGCCACTTGGTTTTGTTGTTATTGTTGTTAAATTAAGATTATTTTAATATGCTAATTGCTTAATCACACACACGTGTGTGTGTGTGTGTGTGTGTGTGTGTGTATATACTTGTGTGTGTATATATACGTATGTGTATATAATATGATGTGGTTTGACCTAGGAGTTCTCATCTTTTAACATGCATTGAAATCACCTAGAAGGCCTGTTAATACACATATCACTGGCTTACATCTTAGCAATGATTATTAAGCTTCTCTGTGTTACAGTCCAAAGACCCACATTTTTACTATGTTCCCAGTAGATGCTGACACTGCCATTATTGCCATTCTGAGGATTGCACTTTACGTAGCACTGGTTTAGTGATGTATACAGTTTATTTAATTTTTTCATTGTTTATATATATTATTCTTCTTAGTTTGGTTGCTGAAGGAGTCTATAATATAAACTGTTTTTGACTATTCCATGGATTTACTTGTTGCTACTGTTTTATCTAATTCCTCTTTATCTTTTATATGTTGAACTATATGAAGTTGCTGATAGTCAACTGTTTTTAACCGACAAAAAATTGACTTTCATATGGGCCAACTTAAATCCTTCAAGTTATCATATTTTATGTTTTTATATATGCATTTTTATTATTCATATTTTATTATTTTGCTAAATTGTGTTGTGTAGGTCTTTTTTAATTAATGATTTGTATTTTCAAAATGTGTTTAGGAGTTGAGCATTTAAGTTAGAATCAATTATCTAGTGTATTAATTAATTCATGATTATTGCTTATAAAGTTGACATTAAAAATACCATCTATAAACTTAATATTCATTTCTATAAAAGGTATATCGCCTGTGATCCGTAATCCTGCGGAAAAGATTGTAGTTGAAGACTTGGCAAAATGCAAGACTTATGCACCTCTATCAGTGCTTAAGTCCACCATAAAATGCACTCACAATCGTCGCTCATGTGGAGAGTCAGGGAAGGATGTGCTGTTACCTTTTCCTGAAGATGGAACTGCAACTATCAGGTCTACAGACCACCATAAACATTTTAGGTAACATGAAATATTATAAAAACCTGAAATTTTGAAAAGTATGGTGGACAACATGACATGCAGAGGTTTGATCAGATCCCACTGTATAACACTAATGATAGCAATAATAACAAAACTGCAATTTTCTTTTCCTTTTTTTTTTTTTTAACATGGAGTGAGATGGTTGTTGAATGCCACTGTGTTTTCTTTATCTAACCTCTTTTCACCTCTCCTATGTACTTGTCAGGAAGTGAATGGTATATAAAATATTCTTAAAATATGCTGTTGACAAGTATAGAAGAAAAATGTAAACAATCACCTTTGGGAATGTAACAAGTCCTCAGAGTAGAAATGTTTATTAAGTATGGTTGACAGCTTGAGTTTATTTAAGCTAAAAATAAAATTGTGTGAAACAATCATGGTTATCATAATCATCATCATCTTTGTTTGACCCCTTCAAAGACACATTTTAAATAACCTTTCACAAAGTGAACTTAAACCTCCCCAATTAGGATGATAAAAAGTGTTTAACATCAGTTTATATTTATCCAAATCTCAAATCAATTACTAACTTTCCAATGGTAGTAAGAAGTGAACCAGGCATTTCAACATGCTTATCTGGACCCTATGCCCATGAATAGTTTTTACACATTTGAGACTGAAATGCATTTTTTTTTCTGCCTGCTTGTATGCTACTAGTAAAGTATCTAAACTTTGCAATGGCTCTGGACTTTCTGCACTTGTCTTTTTAGCTTTGGTTAGTCATTAAGCTCACTTAATTCTGCAGACATTTTCTTGCAATACCATTTGGTTTTTAGGACCTACTTGTTTTATTGTCTATAATTGGAAAAGTCCAGGTTTTTCTATAGTATATCTTATTGTTTTACAAATTCCAACCAACTTAGCCTTTTTAAAAACTGTTACTTGATGAGCACCATAAAACACAGAACCATAAAAACCACTTAGACTGCATTTTATATAATTGTATATTATAAAAAAGATATAATATATATCATTCTGTTTGCTCCCACCCTGCAGTGGTGGCTTCTGGCAATATTTTTTTATGTATCTTTTTCAGCTCTTTCTTAAGGTTATGCACGTGTATCTATATAGAGATGTAATGTGTTAATATTATTATTTTGTTTCTATATATATTAATCAGATGATCTAAAAATAGCAGAATTTTAAAAACAAGGCTTGGTTTTTACTATTTATCCCCTGACCATAACTATTTTTCTCAATGAACACTTTTTTCATATGAATAGTTAAGACAATATTTAGTCCTTATGTTTTCTGGCTAACAATTAGTAGCTTTAAGTAATGAAATAAGTTTTATAGTATATTTACTTGTTGGTAATTGTAATTTCTATTTTATTTTAATGCATTTTACCTTTTCAATTTTTGAGAAAAAAATAAGGTAGGAATTTTTCTCTGCAGAATGCGTTGTGCTTAGAACAATGTTGGGCACTTAGTAAATTATTTTGAATAAATAAATGAGGAAAAATATTTTATTTCCATAGTAATTTATGTCCCTTGTACTTTGCATATTTTATAAAACTTATCTTTTTAAGCTGCAGAGGTATTTCTAGATGTTTCTCTAAGGAGCTGATAAGGATTTAGATATGTTAATAGGTCTTTCTCATTTAACGCATTTACACCACTACTCCTTTCCTTATGCCTCTCTCCTTGTTATAGATCTCAGGAATTCAAATATATATATGGGAATTATTTCTAGGTTCTAAAGATGGTTAAGTGTCTCAGGGCCTGAAGAAAATTTAAGTATCAACAGTTATCTTTGAACAACAAAATATTTGTTTCCTGTCTTGTTTCTACACCCTCTTGAAGTATTTAACATAGCTAATGCCGTTACTGTAAACATTGAGGAATTGTTGAAGAAAAGAAGAAAAATTAATTTTCATTTGACTTTATGACTAATATCTTCATACTGATGTTTTAATTATTGAGGGTGAACATCTTAATGATTAAGAACATTTGGTGAAGATTGAGGTAGACCAAATGCAGAAGGTGTGAATACTTGCACATTACTTTTTATTGAAAATGTATGGTGGATAAAAAGGAAGAGCATAAACCTAGTTGAGTGAATATTAGATATAAAGTAATTCACAATTCTTTTATGAATTGTTTTCTCTATATAGATTTATTGTTGATAGTTATTTCATAAGCTGTGAAGTTTAAAGGAGGTAGCATTTTTAGCAAAAAGATTCATTTTTCTACATTTTCCCCCTAATTTTGATCATAATGATCTAAAAAGAGTTAACTTTTAGAAAACACTAGTCAGATTCAGATCTAGTTTCTTGGAGTCTTATGTGTAATCTAGCACTGTCCAAATTGCCTATCTGACTAATTATTCAAATACGGGTTTAGAATAGGCACCATTACATCCTAGTGACCTTACAAAGGATTTTTATTAGATTAAGAAAATATAGGCTTCACTCTAGTTCTACATGCAATCTTGATATAGAATAGCATACGAGGGGAAGGACTAGAATCTATCCTATTTGCCATTCCACACCCAACACCTGACACAGAAATTGGCTAGGAGCCTCTTAATAAATACTGATTGAACAAATGCATATATGAAAATATTGACATGACTTGCTTATATTGCAGAACCACTCTCATAACTGTTCCAAGATTTAACTTTGTGAATCCTGATTCTGCATGTACTATATGTGAAAAACAGCAAAGGAAATACCATGCAAAGTATTATTCAATGTATCTTAATTATTTAAGAAGTATACGCTTGCGGAAACGAGCAGAGAGGTATGTTCAATTCCTCAAACAATATGCAACGGATCATAGTGTCTACAGAATCAGAATTTTTTTTTTTTACTCTTTGGTTTCTTTTTTATTTTAGATGTTTTAAATGACATTTCAATACACAATAAAAGCAAAACAGTGAGCTGCTTTAACTATAATTACTTATTTTGTTACCTTTTGACTTGGAGATGTCTTAGATGAATTTCCCCAGAAGCAGATCTTGAGATGGGGATTCCAGTGCCTATGATTTATGGAGTGTGTGCTCTCAAGGGAAACTTGTACAGATGAGGGAAACAATATAGGGAAGGAGTGAAAGCTGAGGAAAGATGTATTTCAAATAAAGTTTCCAGTCAGCCTAATGCCCAGGGTCTCTTGAGACTAAATTTTACCAAATGGTTGTTCCTGTCTTGAGCCAAAGATGCTTGTCTTTTGTGGTCCATATCAGTCATTGGCTGTCCTTGGGTGTGGCAGGTATTAGGATAATTTCCTTGAGGTGTTTGAGGAGGGGGTCTCCTCCACAGAGGACAATTTTATGCAGAGTAGTGCACCTGTCTGGGTACATGGATATGAGTGAGACAGCAGCAAGATGCGCTATGGTAAATGCTTGAATTTATAGATGTATTTTCTGAATGACTTGACTGCAATTACTGATTATTGTTATTATTAATTTTATAGGGAGAAAAGGCATTCATATAATGATACAGACATAGGCTTAGAGTCAGGTCTAAAGTCACCTGCACTCTCAGTAGCTGATATAGAAGAGAAGCTCCCTTCAGCAGAGAATTCAATCAAAGCAAAACAATTGTTAACCACAAGGAGTATAGCATCCCAGGAGGAGCAGTCACTCAAAAGAAAGGCATGTGCAACGTTTTACATTTGATTATTCCATGAGAATTCTTAAAATAGCTTTTGCTAATAATGAATAATTCTGGAAAAATATGATTTTTTTACAGATTATAAAAAGACTTAAATCAGACCCATCCACACTCCAGGAAAAACATGACTGCAGTCTAATTTTGACACCAAAGCAAATTCATCAAGTAATTGTTGGTGAGAATACACAAAAACCTACTACAGCCTTTATTTTTTTTAAAAAAATTTCTTCAAGTATAATTTATATTTCATAAAATTTAAAGTGTGCGTGTATCACCTTTGGAAATATAAGAGGTCCTCAGAGTAGTCATATTAATTAAGTATGATTGAGAGAATGAATTTTAGTAAATTTAAAGTTGTGTAACCACCTTCATAATTTAATTTTAGAATGCTGCCATCACTCTCATGCCCATGTGCAGTTACTCTTTCTCTCCTTCCTTCCTTCCTTCCTTCCTTCCTTCCTTCCTTCCTTCCACCTTCCCTCCCTCCCTCTCTCTCTCTTTCTCTCTCTCTCTTTCTTTTTTCTTTTCCTTCCTTTCTTTCTCCCTCCCTTCCCTCCTTCCTTCCTTCCTTCCTTTCTCCCTCCCTTCCCTCCTTCCTTCCTTCCTTCCTTCCTTCCTTCCTTCCTTTCTTTCTTTCTTTCTTTCTTTCTTTCTTTCTTTCTTCTCTCTTCTCTCTCTCTCTCTCTCCTTCCTTCCTTCCTTTCCTCCTTCCTTCCTTCCTTCCTTCCTTCCTTCCTTCCTTCCTTCCTCCCTCCCTCCCTCCCTCCCTCCCTCCCTCTCACTCTGTTGCCCAGGCTGGAGTACAGTGGCGTCATCTGGGTTCACCAAAACCTCCTTCTCCTGGGTTCAGGGTATTCTTCTGAGTCAGTCTCTTGAGTTGCTGGGATTACAGGCACAGTGCTACCATACCCAGCTAATTTTTTGTATTTTTAGTTGAGACGGGAATTTCACCATGTTGGCCAGGTTGGTCTCAAACTCCTGACCTCAAGTGATCTGCCTGCCTTGGCCTCTCAAAATGCTGCGATTACAGGTGTAAGATACCACGCCCCAACCAGTTACTTTCTATTTTTACCCCTTGCCTCAGACAACCATTAATCAACTTTCTGTCTCTATATAGTTGCCTATTTTGAACATAAATGGAATAGTACAATATCTAGTCTTTCATATATTGCTTCTTACACTCAGCACAATGTTTCTGAGGCTCACCCATGTGGTAGAATCAATATTTTGGTCCCTTTTTATATTGAAATAGTACCTCATTTTATGAGTATACCACATTTTGTTTATCAGTTCCCCAGTTGATGGACATTTAGTTGTTTTCAGTTTGAGGCTATGATCAATAATGCTGCTATGAACATTCACATAAAATTCTCTGATTTTTAGGAGTGGAATTGCTGGGTTGTATGATAAATTTATATCTAACTTAAACCTCTAAAATGTTTTTCCAAAGCGATTGCACAAAGTTACAGTCCTATCAGCAATGTATAAGGGTTATAATTTCTTCAACATTCTCACCAGCACTGTTATTTTCTGTCTTTTTGATTATAGACCTCCTGATGAGTATGAAGTGTTATCTCATTGTAGATTTGATGTTCATTTCCCTAAATGAATAAGATGTTGAATATATTTTCATGTACTCACTTAGAGAAATGTCTACGTATGTCATATATGGTCTTTGGAGAAATGTCTTTCAAATTCTTTGCCCAATTTTTTATTCAAATATTTGCTTTATTATTACAGAAATTTTCTATGTATGCGTTTATGTGTAGCATAATGTAGCTATGCCTGAAACTTGGATTCTTAGCTTAGCTCTCTCTGGAATTGTGTTTGTGTGCTTCAGGAACACAGTGTGTGCTATAGGGTAGGAAGACTCTGTGATGAGACCAAACTGGGTTTGATTCTGCAACCTACTAGTGCAATGACATTAGAATTTACCTCTATGGGTCTGAGTTTCTTCATTTGTAAAATAGGAAGTGATAATATTGCCTACCCTACAGTATAATTGTGTAAACCGAGTGCCTTACACATAATAAGTGTTTAGAAAGTTTTAGTGAAAACACTTCATTCATAAGATGAGTGTGCTGCATTAGAAAATGCCTGAAGTTTAATTGTAATTCCCTTATCCATTCAGTCATTTTAAAATGTTGATTGAATGACCGCCATATACTAGACACAGTTCTGGGTTCTAGGGATACAGCAATGAAGAAAACAGACTGAGTTCCTGCTCTCATAGAGATTACTTTTGGGTGGGGTAGGAGGGAGATAATAAACTTATCCTTATGTAATACGTCATTGGTATACAAGGTATGAAGAAACATAAAGCAGGTCAAGTAGATCAAGAACAATAGAATGTTTTCATGGAGAGTATCTTTTATGAGGTGGCTAGCATCTCTGAGAAGTACATTTAAGCAGAGGCAGATACCTGTGTGAGGTAAAGACATGAGGCATCTGGGCTGACTGTGAGTTAGGAGAACAAGTGAAAACTCCTTTTTAACCTTATGGAGGTGCTATGCAATGTAACCCCCAGATCCATTTTCACCAAGTGATTGGAGGACAATTATGATTAAAGAAGTAGTGACTATAATGGTCTGAAGTGGGAGTTCTCATTTTATCCCAACCATGGTTAAGGTGGCTATGAGGGAGATGTGGACAGAGGATAATTGATTCATGTGGATAGGCAGATTCTCTAGGGAATAATTCAGCATACAATAACATGGAGAATGGTGGGAGAGAAGGAATGTAAAGGAGCACAAAATTTTTGGAGTGATGAATCTTCACTCTTTATTGTGGTGATTGTTTCACAGGTGTATACATACACCAACACTAATGAAATTCTATACTTTAAGTATGTTCAGTTTACCATATGTCAGTCTTAACTAAATTAAGCTGTTAAAGGCAAGGCAAAACTAAAAATTATTAAAATTGCTTTTTTTTATAAAACCCTGGGCATTTTAAGGGGAAAACTTAAGCAATGGGTCATGGGAAATTTACCAGTTTCCATAAATTACAGATAAGTGAACAAAATAGTTGTACTAGTGGGAATAGAGAAGGTGTTGAAGTGTTGCAAATCAAGGTACTAAGATAAGTTATAGTGAATGGTTCTTGTTCAGTCATATAGTTTTCCATATAATTAGAATATATTTATATTGAATTATAGCCAATAATGTCCAAACATTTAATTATGATCATGTAGAAAAAATGCTTACTTAATAATTTCAGATATTATGGTAAATATTTTTCTAAATTTCGTTTTTATATAAATTGGTTGATCAAAATATATTTTGAAAACTTAAAAAGTAAATGAACCCATTTGCCAACTTTAAATTTAACAAAATACTTTTCATTTTTTTCAGGGCCTTCTGTCCTTAACTTTGGTAATATTTGTGTGAACTCTCCAAATACTCATGCACTTCATGTTGTTAATATGCTACCTATACATGTTTTGCTCCAGTTAGATATTGATTTAGAAGAACTTCAGAAGACCAATCAGTTTTCATATGTAATTCCACCTACATCCAGTACTTACATTTCAGTGATATTTGAATCTCCTACCGTTGGAAACTTTTGGAAGTAAGAATTATTTTTGAATTCCTGTTTGTTAGATTCAAAGTGTACTTTTGTAGAATAGGTATTCATTTGCCTGAATAATTGTATTGTATATTTGTTCTCCAAACATAGAAGCTATATGTGCATCAATTTTTAGATATATAAATTGATATTTTAGTAGCAATCTAATTATCTTTCACAATTAAAGTGTTACATGCTAATAACTGTGGATGTTAATCAATGCTCTCTGCATTTTACATGTAGCTGAATTCTATAATCACAAATAGCTATCATCAGTTAAATGTGGATGCTTTTGCTGTGTTACAGGTCTTTCACGTTTACGGTGAACAACGTACCCAGTGGACACATCCTAGTGATGGCAGTTGTCCAGCTAGTAAAACTTGAGCTTTCTCCTAATGAGCTAGTACTGAGACCACGAGGCTTCTTAATACAAACGTATTTTCGGGGGACAGTTAGATTGTATAATCCTCAGAATTGTTCTGCTCAGTTTCAATGGCAACCCATAAACACAGGAGGAGAGATAGCATTTTCTGTTTGCCCAGCTAAAGGTAACAGTTTATTGTTTGTTTGATTTATTTATTTATTTTTTCATGTATTAATGTCTACTGGTATTATTTATTGAGTGTGTACTGTGTACTGGTGCCAAGAGTATAGAAGTAAATGAGATACTGTCATCTGGGGTATTTATTTTTAAAGGCATAATACAATTTGGAAATATGGAACCTTTATTAGTGTTCTCCAGAGAAACAGACCAACAGAGAGAGAGAGAGAGAGAGAGAGAGAGAGAGGAGACATTTTAAGGAACTGGCTCTGGCTCACAGGTTGTGTGGTTGTGTGGGCTGGCAAGTTTGAAATTTGCAGGGCAGGGTGTTAGACTGGAGATACAGGGAAGAGTTGATGGTGGAGTCTTGAGTCCAAAGGTATTCTGGAGGCAGAATTTATTATTCCTCTTGGGACATCAGTCTTTTCTGGTAAGGCTTTCAAGTAATTGGATGAGACTCATCCACATTATGAAAGGAAATCTGCATGTTATTTAACTGATTGTGATAATTATTTTACAGTATATATGCATATCAAATCATTATGTTGTACACCTTGAATATATACAATATTGTAAATTGTTTTAAAAAGTTTACTGGTTTAAGTGTTAATTATATCTAAAAAAACACTTTCACAACAGCATCTGGCCTGGAGTTTAACCAAATAACTGAGCCCCACAACCTGGAGCAGTTGAAAGATAAAATTGATTACCATAGATACTTATGGACAAACTAAATTTTGTTTAGTTTTAGTTAGATAATGATGGTACGATTCAGAATGACATATTTTTCTAGAGTATGAGTTTTTTTAGAAAGATCTAGAAATTGCTTATAGCCAATATTGAATATAGCTCATAAAATCCAATTAATAAAATCAAGGACTTAAAACTAAGTAAGATGATTTTTAATTAATAGAAGACAATCTCAGATATATCTTGTTTGACATGTCCTGTATTTGTGAACCATCCTCTTAACCTTGCTTCTGCCATTCCCTGGAGTCTATAATTTTACATAGTATACCTGCTGTAACATGAACACTTGTAACTGCTAAACTGTGACTTGCTTAGTAGCCTGTTGAATTTTACAAACATCCTTGTGTTGTGCTGTGAGGACCTCATGATGGCACAAGCTATCATTTAGGAAATAAGATCACAATGTAGAAGTTGAATGATCAATACCATATCTTTGTCTTGTGTATATGTCATGCCTTTCCAGCTAGATGAAAAGAGCCGGATCTTTGTATCTATAGTGACTCATTTGGTACTTTATAACAGCTGAAGTCCAATTTTGCATGAATGGAAACTAAAACAGACTTTGGATAATCTTAGCTGCTCACTAGCTATTTTAACTTAGCAAAGTATCTATGAATACAAGTTTCCTCATCTGTAAAATGGAGAGATGAATACATCTCAAAGATTAAATATGTGGGAAACTTCTCTAGTGCCTGGCAAAGAGTAGGTGCCAAATAAATGGATAGTCATTTTATTACAAAAATTTTCTAAATCTGTTTGGAAATTTTTCCTAAAAGGATCCTCAGAGTAATAACCTAATCTGCCTCTTTCCCTCTATCCTCATTAGAAATCCCTTGCTACCTGCTTCGTTCCTTCTGTCTTTCCTCCCTCCTTTCTTCCCTTTCTATTTCCCTTCCTCTTCCCCTTCCCTCTCTCTTTAAGTTTAATTTAGCAATGGTTGTTATTTAGAGTCTAAGTAGAAATAAGTTATACTTCATATTTCAGAGGAGTTCTGGTTTGTAGAAATCTTGCCTTAAGCATATTTTCTTGTGAATATTAGTCATTTCCAAATCAATGGTTTATATAACTCTAAAGATGCTTGTAATAGGGAATGTTATAAAAATAATCTTAAGTATTAAATTAAATTCACTTAGTTTTAGTGTGGATGTATAGACAGAGATTTTGACAAATTTAACAAGGGGAAGAGTGGGACAGTCCCTTCAGTAGGTTTGGAGGTCACCAATACAGTTGTTTAATCTTTTTATTAATGTGGATTTACTTAGAACCATTCTAGATAGTAATTTATTAAGTATCTGAGGTATACTTTCATCAATATTTCACAGATTCACCTGACCAAGCTCTTTTTAAATTATAACACTGAAAATACTGGATCCTGCCTCAATCGATTGTAGTGCTGAGAGAGTAATTAGAGAAGAGAACATATTTCTGTACACTTAAGATATTTTAAATAAAAATTATTCCATTTCTTTGAACAGGTATGAAACAGTGGTTGTTGTATTATCAGCATTCCAGCTGTAGCTTCTGACCAACCATCTGATACTGTGCCTAGAGTGTTTAAAAAGCTCACTACCCTATACTTTTCCTTGTATTAATATTTCTGTATTCTAAATAGGGAGGAATGTGCTGGGCTTGCCTTATTACTGCCATGGTAAAATCTACCTTCTCATATCTTTCTGCCTTTTAAAAGACTGGAACTGCTTTCTCCTTTGTCTTGCTATGCTAAGATTTATTGTTCTTTGTTAAAATACTATTTAAACAAGACCTTTAAGCCACTGCCTTGAGAGACATACTTTTGAACTGAGGCCTCTCCTATGTGATGAGTATATAATGGATCAGTAAATTTCTGCTGGTTTTTCTTTTGTTGGTCTGACTTTTGTTTTCAAGAAAGTATCTCAATTAAACATTTATGAGGGTTGAGAAAATAAATTAGATTTTCTCCCCTTCAGCTGGATTGAGCAAGGCTGGGACTGGTAGAGCTGGTACTGCATATAACCTAGGAGTGAGAGAAGTAAGAAAGAGAGTGAGAGTGAATTGACCAAAAGCAAGTCTATGGATTGAGTGATTCAAGGTTTTAGTAAGGATAAAGGTAACAAAAACAATAAAGCAGAAACATGAACAATATCCACAGGAAAAAGTCCAATTAGAAGTGAATTCTATCTTAGAAAGTATCGATCCACTCTTGGCTGGGCATGGTGACTCATGCCTGTAATCCCAGCACTTTGAGAGGCTGAGGTGGGCAGATCACCTGAGGTTGGGAATTCGAGACCAGCCTGACCAACATGGAGAAGCCACGTCTCTATTAAAAATACAAAAATTCACCGGGCATGGTGGTGGGCACCTGTAGTCCCAGCTACTCGGGAGGCTGAGGCAGGAGAATCGCTTGAACCTGGGAGGCAGAGGTTGCAGTGAGCTGAGATTGCACCATTGCACTCCAGCCTGGGCTGCAAGAGCGAAACTTTGTCTCAAAAAAGAAAAAATATATATCAATCCACTCTTATATTCTCCCCTTACAATATCCACTATCCCAGCACAAATACAAAACCTATCATACCTCTAGGAAAAAGGACAAAGACAATATAAATTTTAATTTAGAATTATTCGTTTTAGTTTACACAAATACAGAGAGAGGCATATGAATATATGTATTGTCCAGGATGGAAAACCAATATAGCACAAGAAAAATACCTTAGTAAAGCATCACTTTCTATTTATAAAAAAGTAAAAACAATATGAAATTGAGTAATAATTATATAAATACTCTGAGGAAAGGAACATAAGCAAAACTACATATGCTACAAATTATAAACACTTTTTTCAATGCTATATGAAATAGATTTGAGCATCATATTGTTATATTCTTAACAAGGCAAGTATTCACAGCATTACTTATACAGATATTTTACTTGAAATTAAATATCTTTGTATATTTGGTGATTGTTTAGTTAAAAGTTATAAGAGGTACAATGAGGAACCAAAGAAAATAAAATGTAAAAACCTCTCCTGCAAAAATAAGAGTTCTAAAGACCACGAGAAGTAAAACTCGTGCTCTAGTTTATAATATTGTAATTCCACTTCTCTTTTACAAAAATTAAGTATCATCATTGTATTTCCTTGGCAGCCATAAGGCAAGCCCAGCCCATTCCTCCCTATTTAGAATAGAGAAATATTAATACAAGGAAAAGTATAAGGTAGTGAGCTTTTTAAATACTCTCGGCACAGGATCAGATGGTTGGTCAGAAGTTATAGCTGGAATGCTGATAATACAACAACCACTGTTTGATACCTGTTCAAACAAACTGAAGAGGATTTATCTAGAATATATTAAATGTATACGTAAAATCTGCTCCCAGATTTCTCTGGTGCCTGCTGGTGTCTTCTCTGGGCCAATAAGCAAGTGATGTCTCCAGTAAGGAACGATTTATGTCCCAACATCAGGCAAACAGAGGCTGAGGCCCAGTGTTCTCCTGTGTTTTTAGTTTAACAATCTTAATTTATTGGGGAGAAATACTTTGTTTTCCTTCACAGATAGCCAGTTTCTTTCCCATACCCCTGATATACTTAATATTCCTGAAGAAAAAATATAAAACTGTGCTCATTGGAGGGAGAAAATTCTTCTCATGCTGACTTGTCAATATGGATGTAAAATTCTTTCATTGCTTTCAGCTCTTCTCAGGGCACTAAAGTAGCTTTATTTATAGCACTGAATATTCTTTGTTGAAATTACTTCCCATCACATTCTCCCCCAAACCCCAAAGAACAGGAGAAAGCTGTTCTGTAACCTGACTTTTACATATTAGGATTTGTCTTTCTACAGAGTTCCTGATCATCCTTCATGTCACAATTCACATGTCACCTCCATATAATGAAGTCTCCTCTACCCTTTGGCTAATTTAGTTTTTTTACTCTTTGTTTCTGCTCCTGCTGTGTGTTTGTTATGTCATCAACAATTATTTGTTTATATCTGTCTCTTATTTTGGCAGGCATTGCTAAATCCATATCTGATGTTGGTTCCTCTTCCCAACAGGACCCTCATTTTATTTGGGGCAACAATGTTCTCATCTGAAAAAATGCTTCCCAAACCTCTTTTGCCATGGACAGAACTTTTCCTTAGCTTCACCCTCCTCCTATGTACTTGAAACTGTTTCAAGTACTTTTTACACATATTATCATATTTATTTATTTGGGCAATAATAAGTTTAGTATCAAAAACATATATATATGTATATATGTTTGTGATTATATATATGTATATATATGTATAAAATTGCTCTTTTTGTCTTTCAAGCTTATTTAAAACAAAATTACATAAAGAAATAACTATAAAATATATTGTTGAGATTATAACATAAATATACAATAAATATAACATTAGTACCATGTAAAGGAGAAAAGGGGGAATAAAGTTATGTAAGAGTAACATTTCTACAAAGAACATAAACGGGGAAATAATTGCACAAATTAAAATATCAGTGGAAAATATTCACTTAGTACCAAAGAACATAGTAAATGTAGAATAAAGAATAAAAATACATGAGCCAAACATAAAACAAAATGTAAAAGAGCAGATATAAATTCAAATATATCAATTCTAGCACTAAATATGAAAGCATTAAAGAAGTATCAAATAAAAAGGCAAGTTCTATTTACTAGATATTAAACCAACAGTAAAAACTGAAATATCTACCACAACGAGTCTGTAAAAGTAATTTAAATCCAAAGAAACAGGATAAAAGTAATAAGATAAACTTGCAAACAGGAAACTTAAGAAAGCTGGAGTGATGATACAACAATGAGAAAAAATACACATTTTTAAAAACTTTTATTTTAGATTCTGGGGTACATGTGCAGGTTTATTACATAGGACAATTATCTGTCACAGGGTTTTGATGTATAGGTTGACACCCAGGTAATAAGCATAATACCCAACAGGTAGTTTTTCAATCCACACCCTCCTCCCAACCTCTATCCTCAGTAGTATACAAAGTCTGTTGTCTGCTTCTTTGTGTCCATGTGTACTCTATGTTTAGCTCCTAGTTATGAATAAGAACATATCATGCTGGTTTTCTGTTTCTGCATCTGTTTGCTTAGGATAATGGCTTCCAGCTACAATCAAGGTTGCTGCCAAGGACATGATCGTATTCTTTTTTATGGCTGTGTAGTATTCCCTGGTGTGTGCGTATATATATACACACACACATACCACATTTTCTTTATCCAGTCTAGTATTGATAGGTATTTAGGTGGATTTTGTGTGATTGCTATGGTTAATAGGGACAGACACATATATGTGTCATTATGGTAGAATCAGTTATATTCATTTGGATATATACCCAAAAATGAGATTGCTGGGTCAAATATTAGTTCTGTTTTAAATTATTGGAGAAATACCAAACTGGTTTCTATAGTGGCTGAACTAATTTAAACTCCCACCAGCAGTATATAAGTATTCTGTTTTCTTTGTAACCTCAACAGCATTGGTTATTATTTGTCTTTTTAGTAATAGCCCTTCTGACTGGTATGGGATGGTATCTCATTGTGGTTTTGACTTACATTTCTCTAATGATTAGTGATGTTGAGAATTTTTTTTTCATATGCTTGTTGGCTACATGAATGTCTTATTTTGAGAAATGTCTGTTCATATCCCTTGCCTATTTTTTAATATTAGACTTTTGTCAGATATGTACATAGTTTGAAAAATCTTTTTCCCCATTCTGTAGATTGTATTTTTACCTGTTGATAGTTAATTTTGCTGTGCAGAAGCTCTTTAGTTTAATTAGGTCTCATTTGTCAATTTTTGTTTTTGTCGCAATTGCTTTTGGCTTCTTCATCATGAAATCTTTGCTGGAGCCTATCTCCTGGATGGTATTTCCTAGGTTATTTTCTAGGGTTTTTAGTTTTAGGTTTTGTATTTTAATCTTTAAGGCATTCTGAGTTGATTTTTGTATGTTGTCTAAGGAAAGAGTCTAACTTCAATTTTCTGCATATGGCTAGCCAGTTATCCTAGCATTATTTGTTGTATAGGGAGTCTTTTCTCTTTTGCTTGTTTTTATCAATTTTGTCAAAATCAGATAGTTGTAGGTGTATGGCTTTAATTCTGTGTATGGCTCTCTAGTCTGTTCCATTGGTCTATGTGTCTGTTTTTCTACCAGGACCATGCTGTTTTCATTATTGTAGTCTTGTAGTATAGTTTGAAGTTGGATAAGGTGATGCCTCCAAGTTTGTTCTTTTTGGTTAGGATTGTTTTGGCAATTTGGGGCTCTTTATATGGTTCTGTATGAATTTTAAAATAGTACTCTTACAATTCTATGAAGAATGTCAATGGTAGTGTGAGAGGAATAGCATTGAATCTGTACATTGCTTTGGTCATTTTAACAGTATAGATTCTTTCAATTCATGAGCAGGGAATATTTTTCTATTTGTTTGTGTCATCCTTGATTTCCTTCACTAGTGTTATAATTCTCATCGTGGAGATCTTTCACCTCCCTGGTTAACTGTATTCCCAGGTGTTTTATTCCTTTAGAGGCTATTGTGAGTGGGATCACATTCCTGATTTAGCTCTCAGCTGAGATGTTGTATAGAAAAGCTACTGATTTTCATACATTGATTGTGGATCCTGAAATTTTGCTGAAGTTGTTTATCCAATCTAGGTGCATTTGATCAGAGAATATGGGGTTTTCTAGGTATAGAATCCTATCATCCTAAAACAGAGATAGTTTGACTTTCTTCCTATTTGGATCTTTTATTTATTTCTCGTGTTTGATTGCTCTGGCTAGGACTTCTAGTGCTATGCTGAATATAAATCATGGGAATAGAAGTTCTTGTTTTGATCTAATTCTACAGATAAATACTTCCAGCTCTTTCCTGTTCAGCATGATGTTGGCTGTGTGTTTATAACAGATGGCTCTTATTATTTTGAGGTGTGTTCCTTCGTGCTTAGTTCATTGAGGGCTTTTGATATGAAGGGATGTTGAATTATATTGAAATCCTTTTCTGTATCTATTGAGATTATTATGTATTTTTTGTTTTTAGTTCTATTTATGTGATTAATCACATGTATTGATTTGTGTATGTGGAACCAACCTATGTCTCTTGGTATAAGGCCTACTTGAACACGGTGGATTAGCTTTCTGATGTGCTCTTGGATATGGCCTGCTAGTAATTTGTTAAGAATCTTTACATCTATGTCCATCAAGGATTTGGGCCTGAAGTTTTCTTTTTTTGTTGTATCTCTGCCAGGTTTTGGTATTAGAATCATCCTGACCTCATGGAATGAGTTATGGAGGAGTCACTCTCCCTCAATTTTTTTGGAATAGTTTCAATAAGAATAGTGCCAGCTCTTCTTTTTACATCTGGTAGAATTTGACTGTGAATCTTGTTGGTTCTGGGCTTTTTCTGGTTGGTAGGGTTTTTACTACTGATTTAATTTCAGAATTCATTATTGGTCTGTTCAGGGTTTCAATTTCCTTCTGGTTCAATCATGAGAGGCTATATGTTTCCAGGAATTTATCTGTTTCTTGTAGGCTTTCTAGTTTTTTGTGTACAGAAGTGTTTGTAATATTTTGTAAGGTTTTTTTTTTTTATTTTATTTTATTTCTGTGGGATAGGTATTAATGTCACCTTTGTTATTTCTGATCTATTTGGATCGTTTTTTTTCCTTTCTTAGTCTAGATAATCGTCCATCAATCTTATTTATTCCTTCAAATAACCAGTTCATGGATTTGCTTTAATTTTGTATGGATTTCCATGTCTCCATTTAATTCACTTCAGCTATGATTTTGGTTATTTCTGGTCTTCTGCTAGCTTTCTGGTTGGTTTACTGTTTTTCTAGTTCCTCTAGTTGTGATGTTTGGTTGTTAATTTGAGATCTTTCCAACTTTTCAATGGGGGTGTTTAGCACTATAAGCTTTCTGCTTAATATTGTGTTAGCTGTGTCCCAGAGAGTCTGCTATGTTATATTTTTTTCTCATTAGTTCTAAAAAAATTTTTAATTTCTCCTTAATTTCATTGTTTACCCAAAAGTCATTCAGGAGCAAGTTGTTTAATTTCCATTTAATTATATGGTTTTGAGCAACCTTCTTAGCATTGATTTCAATTTTTATTGTGCTGTGGTCTGATGGTGTTTTTTTTTTTTTAACTTGCTGATAATTTTTCTATGGCCAGTTTTGTGGTCAGTTTTGGAGTATGTGCCATGTGCAGATGAGAGGGATGTATACTCTGATGTTTGGGAGTAGAGAGTTCTGTATATGTCTGTTAGGCCCATTTGGTCAGGTTTTGAGTTTAGGTCCTGAATATCTTTGTTAGTTTTCTGCCTGAGTGGTCTGTCTGATAATGTCAGTGGGACGTTAATGTCTCCCACTATTAGTGTGTTTATCTAAGTCTCTTTGTAGGTCTTAACTTGTTTTATAAATCTGGGTGCTCCTGTTTTGGGTACATATGCCAAGGCTTATCTCTGTACTCCTGGGCTGTAATGCTGTAACTCTGGGGACTGGTATTGGGCCCCAGGTTTGTTCTCTGGCTCCTGAAGATTAGGAACCTGCTGTGGTGTGGGGACTGATGTGTTCCTGGTCTGCTGGCCACAGCATTCCTATTGGTGATGCTGCCAAAAGCACTTCATTGGGGCCAGGGTGGTGGGATGCACTTGTACTAGCAGTCGTGGTGTGGTGGGGTGCACACGGACACTAATACCAACAGGGGAGGAGAGGGGAGGTCAGTCTGCACACATGCCCTGGCTAAATTCTTCTAGAGGAACACTGCAAGCCTTGGAGTGTGGGCATCCCAAGTTGTGTTCAACTGTGGCGGTTCCCATGCCAAACCCCTCTGGGCTCTACACAGCCTTCAATCCTGCCCCTGCCTCCTCTCTAAGTGGCTCTCCCTGCCAGCATGAGCTTATTTAATCCCCACAATGTGATTCTCTGAGTTAAATACAATTGTTTTCTCTATTTTACATGTGATTAAACTGAGCTACAGAGCAATTAAGGAAATTGTCCATGGTTTCAGGTAGTAAGTGCCAGTTCTGGAGTTTGAACTAGGGAGACCTTAGAATTTGTGCTCTTTTGGGGTTGTCCTTCTTGAGGAGTATCTTTGTGGTGTTCTCTGTATTTTCTGAATTTGAATGTTGGTCTATCTTGCTAGATTGGGGAGGTTCTCCTGGATAATATCCTGAAGTGTGTTTTCCAACTTGCTTTCATTCTTCCTGTCATTTTCAGGTACACCAATCAAATATAGGTTTGGTGTTTTCACATAGTCCCATATTTCTTGGAGGCTTTGTTCATTCCTTTTCATTGTTTGTTCTCTAATCTTGTCTTCATGCTTTCTTTCATTAAGTTAATCTTTAATCTCTGATATCCTTTCTTCTGCTTGATGGATTTGGCTATTGATATTTGTATATGCTTCACGAAGTTCTCATGTTGTGTTTTTCAGTCCCATCAGGTCATTTATGTTCTTCTCTAAACTGGTTATTGTAGTTAGCAATTCCTCTACCCTTTTATCAAGGTTCTTAGCTTCCTTGCATTGGGTTAGAACCTGTCCTTTAGCTCAGAGGAGTTTATTACTACCCACCTTCTGAAGCCTACTTATATCAATTCATCAAATTCATTTTCCATCCAGTTTTGTTCCCTTGCTGGTGAGGAGTTGTGATCCTTTGGAGAAGAAGAGGTGTTCTGGTTTTTGGAATTTTCAGTCTTTTTATACTGGTTTTTCCCTCATCCCTGTGGATTTATCTACCTTTGGTCTTTGATGTTGGTGACGTTTGGATGGGGTTTTTGTCTGGTCATCCTTTTTGTTGATCTTGATGCTATTGCTTTCTGTTTGTTAGTTTTCCTTCTAACAGTCAGGCCTCTCTTCTGTATGTCTGATGGAGATTTCTGGGAGTCCACCCCAGATGCTGTTTGCCTGGGTATCAACCAGCAGACATTGCAGAACAGCAAAGATTGCTGCCTGCTCCTTCCTCTAGAAGCTTTGTCCCAGAGGGGCACCTGCCAGATGCCAGCTGGAGCTCTCCTTTATGAGGTGTCTGTCCACCCCTGCTGGGAGGTGTCTGCCAGTCAGGAGGCATGGGGGTCAGGGACCCACTTAAAGAGGCAGTCTGTCCTTTAGCAGAGCTAAAATGCTGTGCTGGGAGTTCCACTGATCTCTTCAGAGCAGGCAGGCAGGAATGATTAAGTCTGCTGAAGCTGCACCCATGGTCACCCCTTCCCCTAGGTGCTCTGTCCCAGGGATATGGGAGCTTTATCTATAAGCCCCTGAATGGGGGTGCTGCCTTTCTTTCAGAGATGTCTTGCCCAGAGAGGAGGAATCTAGAGAGGCAATCTGGCTATAGCAGCTTTGCAGCTCTGCAGTGGGCTCCACCCAGTCTGAACTTCCCCATGGCTTTGTATAGACTGTGAGGGGAAAACAGCCTACTCACGCCTAAGAAATGGTGGGCGCCCCTCCCCCTACCAACCTCAAGTGTCCCAGGTCGACTTCAGACTGCTGTGCTGGAAGCGAGAATTTCAAGCCAGTGGATCTTAGCTTGCTGGGCTTCAAGGTGGTGGGATCCACTGAGCAAGACCACTTGGCTCCCTTGCTTCAGCCCGTTTTCCAGAGAGTGAATGGTTCTGTCTTGCTGGCATTCCAGGCGACAGTGGGGTACAAAAAAATACTCCTGCAGCTAGCTTGATGTCTGCCAAATGGCCGCCCGGTTTTGTGCTTGATACCTAGGGATCTGGTGGTGTAGGCAGCTGAGGGAATCTCCTGGTTTGTGCGTTGCAAAGACGGTGTGAAAAGCATAGTATCTGGGCAAGAATGCGCCATTCCTCATGGCATGGTCCTTCAGAGCTTCCCTTGGCTAGGGAAGGGAGTTCCCCAACCCCGTTTGCCTCCTGGGTGAGGCAATGCCCCACCCTGCTTTGGCTTGCCATCCTTGGGCTGCTCCCACTGTCTAACCAGTCCCAATGAGATGAATGGGGTACCTCAGTTGGAAATGCAGAAATAACCTACCTTCTGCATTGATCTCTGGGATCTGCAGACTGGAGCTGTTCCTATTCAGCGATCTTGCCTGGGAGTCCGCATTTGTGCTCTTTTAACCACCATGATATATGATACCTTTTCACATTGTGGAAGGCCACATGATAAGGAATGTTAATATAGGAAGCTAGCAGAGCGCACTGGTCTTTGGAGGCATTGCCAACCTGTTAAGACAGGTCTGGAATACCTATCCTTGGGATTTTGATTGAGTAAAATAAATAAACAACTCTTATCTACTTAACCCAGTGAATCAGGGCTATTTGTTACATTCAAATGTAATCTTGATGGACCCTTATTAAACTGATGGCACTTCCATAACAAGTTCTCTTCTTCTTCTTCTTTTTTTTTTTTTTTTTTTTTTGAGACTCAGTCTCGCTCTGTTGTAGAGGCTGGAGTGGTGATGGCATTATCTCGGCTCACTGCAACCTCTGCCTTTTGGGTTCAAGCGATTCTCCTGCCTCAGCCTCCCAAGTAGCTGGAACTACAGGCACATCCAGCTAACTTTTTTTTTGTATTTTTAGTAGAGACAGGGTTTCACTGTGTTAGCCAGGATGGTCTTGATCCTTATGATCCACCTGCCTTGGCCTCCCAAAGTGCTGGGATTACAGGTGTGAGCCACTGCACCTGGCTTTCTTTTTATAATTTAATGTGCCTAACACAGTGTTGGCATTCAAGAGTATTAAAAATATCTGATATTGGGTATTTTCTGGGCATCACACACTATGTTACTCTCTGTACATATGTTGTTATCTCCCTATATGGCCACTGCAAAACTAAGAGGGAGATAGGCACTGTATCCTTTTTAAGATTTAGAAAACTTCCATTCCATGACACTCAACCTGACCCAAGGCAAAGTTTGCTTGTGATGGTGTTTGATTTCTTTCATTCAGTATCCTGTGCCTCTGATACTCAGGGGCTCCTCCCTTTCTGAAGGAAGAGCATCTAAGTTATTGTTTCCATTAAATATTATTTTCTTTACTTTAAAGGAAATGATGAATTTAAACAGATAAAACAGCTCACACCAAATGTGTCTGATACCACATAGTTTTCAGTGTATTTGAATTGTAGCAATGTGTTAATTACCGATAGCTAAATCAGAAGCTACATCTCTAGGGATGTATGTATTTAGAAAAAAGTTCTCTGATAATGATAATTCTTCCTTCTGTGAGCTGAATGAACGATACTGACAAACATCCCAGAATGTCAGGAAACATGTGGAGTGGGCGATTTTGTTAGGAATTACAAATGATTTTCTACTGTCTATATGTAAATTTATCTCTAATCATAGAGTATTTGCTTCATTGCTAAGTTTTCTATTGTTTTCCAAATAGTGGTATATTTTTTGTGTATTTTATTTGCCTATTAAAATTGAAAAATGAGGCATGCATTTTCTATTTTAATCAAACCCTATAGGTCAATACTCATTTGATAATATCTCACTTAGCATTTTTCTGGTTTTGGAGTTTAATTTTAATAATTTATTTAATGACATTACATTTTTACCTTAACTCTTATTTTGGATAGTTACAAAAATAAATACAATTAAAATGTGGAAAATGTCTTATTTTCTCTCTACATTTTCTGTAGGCACCGTTGAAGCATACTCCTCACTGGAATGTGAAGTAACATGGCAGCCAGGCTTCAGGTCTCCAGAAGAAGGAGAATTTATTCTTCATGTCTTAAAAGGAAACATGGTGAAACTAAAATGTTTTGCACATGTAATTATTTTCCTTGAACATGGTTTTATTTTGAGGGCTATAGATTGGTTGGGTGTACACTGGTTTGTATAGTTACCTGTATCTAGAATTAACTCTGAAACCCAAGACTTTCATGCCAACAATACTAGTTTTTGTTAGAGCCTCTACTGAATATGTAACATCATCATGGGAGCCATTGAAATGACATGATTTTATTAAGAGAAACAAAAAATATATCCAGAGAATATACTTGATGGATTAAAAATGTGAGTCAAGTGAAAGCTGTAATATGTAATTTTACCCTTTTTCTGGTACAATCCAGAAGGCCTTAACTTCATGACTCAGTCACCAAGCATATATTTTACATGTATACCAAATTTTCTATCCAATGTTCTTAGAAATATTAAAGAAACCAAAAGCTCTTTTATCAAATCCCATCTATATTTCTAGGACATGATGATACTCTTACATATTTTAGCTGTGAAAGATTTTGTAGCCTTAAGAGATGAGAGATTCATCCACTTTTAGTGATGGCAAGTGACAGTAGGATTTTTTTTCTAAGCCTAAAATAAGCTGGGTCTTACTGTTTTTCATTGTGTATAAATTACGTTTATTCTTTTAAAAACTTTCTATTGGCCAGGCATGGTGGCTCATGCCTGTATTTCTAGCACTTTGGGAGGCCGAGGTGGGCGAATCACCTGAGGTCAGGAGTGTGAGACCAGCCTGGCCAACATGGTAAAACCCTGTCTCTACTAAAAGTGCAAAAAAAATTAGCTGGTTGTGGTGCCACATGCCTGTGATCCTAGCTACTCAGGAGACTGAGGCAGGAGAATTGCTTGAACCCGGGAGACAGAGGTTGTAGTGAGCTGAGATTGCACTACTGCACTCCAGTCTGGTGACAGAGCTAAACTCTGTCTCAAAAAAACAAGCAAACAAACAAACAAAAAAAACCAAAAACCAAAAAACTTTCTATTCAATTATAACATGCATATGTGTATTATATATGGAGAAACATGAAGTGATTCATTAAAATATTCATTTGCTTGTCATTCATTTTAGAAGGCCTGACTGGTCTATTTACTCTTCTGTTAGTTTTGTTTTAAAATTTGTTGTTCCAATTACCTGGATAATATTCTTCAAATAAATGCAATTATAAGAATATATTAAAACCTATGATAATAACAAATAATATTTCATAAGTGAAGACAATAGGGTTTGATATAAAGAACACATAATAAGAATTTGGAAAACTTGGATTCTAGTTCCCCTTTGGCTACTGTTTGCTTTCCTGAAAAATTGAAGAGGTGGATGATACCGACATTTCCAAAAATCAGTCTGTGATGCACTAGTTCTGTGAGGTGCTTTGTGTGAGATGAGGAGGGGGATTCCTGACCTTAAGTAATTCTCTGAATCCTCATTTTTAGAATCCCCATGAGTAGACTTCTAGGAGAAACATGCCTGAATAATTTCATTTGGCACCTTCTTTTCCATACTTACGTGATCCTTCAACTCTTCCTTTTGCACAGCACATAGGAACACCTTGTACATAGTTGTGTCCATGCTCCCTAAGATCCCTTTCAGTGATTAATCTACATGATTTTTAGTCCTGGATCTACTTTCTTAATAGAATTATCTTACTTCTCTCGCCTTCCCTAGTTTGGGAGTATATTGTAAATATTAAATTCATTTCCCTTTCTCTTAAGCATTCCACAAATCTGATAACACTTTATATTTTAAAAGTCACTATGAAGCTGAAAAAAATTGAGTCATATCGTTAAAGTGAAAAATGTATTTTTTATAGCTGCTGTCATTACCTCCCCTCCTTAACCATGAGAAGAATTGACTTTACTTCCTTGTTCATAGTAAGGAATTTTTTCAGCTGTAAAAAAACCACACAAGATTGACACATTAAGAACTGCATATGTTTATTGAAACATATTATTACGTGTTTTGTGGAGCTGGTGAATGTTATGCAATCATTGTATGACTTAGACAAAGTACTTCCACCTAAATTTTGGTTTCTTCCACTGTAAAGTGTGATAGTACCATCCATTCATTCATATAACATTTACTTACTGAACCCCTACACTGTACCAGGCCCCATATAGTCTTTTTGTATTTAAAGATGAATAACATAAGCATAGCCTAGCTTTCCTCTGGGTACTTTCTGGACTGATAGAACATAGTGGAAATGTAGGTAAAAATTAATTGTATATCTGGTTAATACTAGGTACACAATAATATTATTACTATTATCATTTTTTATGATAACCATCAATATGTAGATATTTTTACCTAAAATATCTAAATATATAAATTCTGAATATCTAAAGATTTAATTATTATTACAGCCAAAATATCTAAATAAAATATCTCCTATGATGTTATTACCCCATCCTAACTAGATTATCACAGATTTAGTTTAAATTTTGGAAAATAAAATTATCATACTTTGGGTACTTTTTCATCAAAACTAACATATAAAACCCTATTTGTGATTTATTTTGCATGTTAGAACATATTGAATAAAGAATATAGGAGGATTATTATTTTATTTTAGTAGTTATATTTTTGGTTAATATATATTCAAAATTAGAATATTTTTGTGACCAAAGCAATTAAACAGAGTATTTTATTTACCATTAATTCAACTGTATTTTTCCTTTCCTCCTCTCTTTATTAGCCTGGTCACACCAAGGTTGTATTTTTGGAGCCAAGGATACTCTTCGGTGAGTGCCCTCAGGGTTTAACAACTTGGAAGAAAGCCATTCTTCAAAATGTAGGACAAAACCATGCTTATTTCAAGGTAATATTGGGTGTTGGTAATTTCTTATTTGGATCAGATGACATGATCATAATACTATGAAGTTAATACTTCATTCTTCACTTTTGCTAATTTGTAGATATTTCATATGAAATGTATCTGAGTATGGTTCATCTAGTTTGTCCTCTTAATTTCTTCTAAGAACAATTTTTCTCACTACCTTACTTAGCCTCTCTGTTTCTTCTTGTTTCCCTTTTATTCTTTCTGTAATTTGGTTTTATTGAAAAAATAGATGTTTAATTTTTTAAATATACATTAAAATGTTACACTCTATATATAGTTATATGATTTTTCTTTTCATTTTACTCTGTTATCAGGACCATTATGGTAGCACCTGGGACCTAGATCAAGGCCATTCTGGAGAGAGTATGTTTATGGTTGTTGCTCCTGATTTAAATGGAAAGAGGAGTAAAGTGGTGATTTTTTTTTTTTAACTGAAAAATGTAGTAAGACCAACCTCCCCTCCCAGTAATAGTAATAGAGATTAGCATTTGAGATTTTCCATTCAGGCTTTACATTAATGTGCCATTTTCTGCCCAAATTAAATCTTTAGCAAAACTGAAAAATGAGGAGACTCTTTTCTACCCTGCTGCTTTAGAATTAATTCTTACCTACATAGTCTATTTGTTCCTTTAGTCCCAAAAATCTCTTGGCCATTTTTCCTTCAAATTATTCTAGCTTAAAGCATGGTAAAAAGGTTTAAATTGGCCTAGGAAAAATCATACAATAAATAATTGGTAAGTTACTTAGAACTTTTCTGAAGATCAAAATAACACCTTAGACATTAGGCTTTCTGTCAAGGAGATAATGAACAAGAGATTACTTCATCATCCTACCTCCTCACTAACATTATTTTGAGTTTTTAGGATCAGGGAGACAAACACTCAAAAATAGTATGTAGAATATTGTCATCTTCTCAAACAGAAATATCATCTTTGTAAGTTTTGCTGTCTTAAAAGCACTCCAGATAATAAACTTCAGCATCCTATCATCCTATTTGAATTGGCTGTTGTCACTACTGAAGGTTCTGTTTTCTTGGATAAGGTTGTAATTTTTTCTTTTAGTCCAAACTATTTGAACCTTTGGTATTTTCAAATACTATTGCAAAATCCTCTCATGTCCTGTACCTGGAGATCTTCTCTTTAGGTAGTGGCATGGAGGTTTTCCTATGAAAGCTTTGAAACTATAATCTTGAAGAATAATGTAGTATTTCTGCTAATTTTCAATTACAGGTTAATAATCAGAGTCTGTTGCCTACTATGAGTATTATTCCATCAGAAGGAATAATTCCATTTGGGGGAATAGCTGTTCTCAATATCTCTTGTAGACCTACTGTGGCAGAAAAGTTTGATACAAGAGCAAAGGTATGTCCATACATATGAGCTTTTGCACCTTACATATGTCTGTGTGGGTTTGTTGGTTAAGTTATCTATAATGGTAGGTATAATGCTACAAAATGGAGTACACATGTTTATTATTAGAAAACTTGTTTTAATTCTTTCTTCTATTGGGAATAGGATTTAAAGTTATGACAGTAAAGAGCAATTTTCTAAATGTATATGATTTTTCTAGAAATTAACTTTAAAGAAATGTAGTTTTTTGAGATTAAAAAAAAGCACTTACCTTTATCATCTAATGAAAAATTGGTAGCAGAACTTGGAGAGGATTTTCAGAAAATATTTTTGAAGAAAGTTGGTAATAGGAATTTCTACTAAGTTGAAATGGATACTTTCCATCAATATGAGGCACTTTCTTATGAAATTTCGATGATACTTGGCATTTCTGAGTTTTGACAAACCCTAGATAGCCACAGAGAAAAGGGTTGCTTTTTTCATAATTAGTTAGGTAGATTAGGGGAAAAAATAATCAATTTTGCAATGCTAATTTTAAATAGTTTTAAATAATATGAATTATGTAGAATTTCTATGTGATGTTAATATCTATATTTTAGAGCACACATAAAATGTTTTACTGCTTTTGGTTCTGGGAATTATCTAAATAAAAAATATTACCCCGATGCTAGGCACTTCTCTAAGTGATAAATAAAATATGTAAGACCAGTATGTGTAAAATTTAACTGTAAAACTCAAAGGCTAGAGTGTTCTTGGTCAATTGTATGATCAACTGTTTGTATTTACTCACATTAAAAATAATATATACACTATTATCAGATCAAAATGAATAACTTTAAGTATATCCTCCATGTTATTCCTGAATGGACCATAACAATACATGATTAAATAATAGGTAATTTAATATAATAAAAACTGATTTCTCCAACCCTCAAACAAATCACTTAAGAATATCTTATTTTCATAAATAAATGTGTTGAAAATGTTTATAAATTATATTTTGTGATATATGATCTGAGACTTGGGTAGAATACTTTTAAACACAATATTCTGGGAAAAATAAAAAAATATGGCCACCAAAAATATAGGTTTTACTAAACTTAATTCCCACTATATTTTAGAGAATCATGCTTTTTTTTTTTCTAATCTTACCTTTATTAACATTATATTATAATGAGACTCATTTATTCATTCAACATTCACATCATGGACCAATCTCTTGTAAATGTTAAGGATTCAATGATTAACAAGATAACCAGGGTCTTTGATGTCAAAGCGCTTACAGTCTGGCGGGGAATACGAACAACTCAATAAATAATAATTATTATACTATAATAATTAATAGTATATTAATTATTTAATTATTAATATTAATTAATTATAATTAATTATCATACTATAATAATTATATAGTATAATTATTATTATACTATAATAAGTATTGTGATGAAGAAATATAGCAGGCTAAGGAAGTACACAGGAGAGATACACAACCCAGTCTTAAATTATCAGAGATAGCTTTCTAGATGAAGGTATATCTGAAAGACATCTGAAGTTAAGAATAAGCCAGATTAAAAGGATGGTAGGGAGGTGAGGGGTGAGAGGAGGAAAGATTGTTCAAAGCTAGCATGTGTTGAGGCTTGTGAGAGAGATAGCTGAAAGGCAGACTTAAGAAACTTAAAGATTAACATGACTAGATTATACTATTGAATGGATGATGGTGGGAAAAAAATATATTTATATGACCCGTGTAAGTTTTAGGTCATACAGGGCCTTATCAACATTAAGAAATCCAGGCTTTATTTTAAGAGGTAAGAGTTTTAACTATAGGGATTTCACAGTGAGATTTGCATTTTTTAGAGATCACTTTGGTGATAAAGCAGTAATCTGGGCCCAGAAAGATTGAATGCAGAGTTATTAGTCTGGTGAAGAGATCCAGGCAGACAAACTGGTGAGAAATTGATAAATACATGGGGATTGGTGATTGAAAAGGGGTCTCATATAAATAAGATGAGGAAGTCAAGAGTGAGGCAGACGGTGGCGACATTTAGAGAGAAAGAGATCGGAGTATGAGTAACACCTGTTAGAGGAAAATGTTTGCTTCAGTTGGAGGCATCTTTTTGATTTTCATGTAGAGATGTCTAGTAAAGAGGCAGCCACATATACATACTGGTCTGAAGGCTAATGATTCATCTTAGAGATGAAAGAGGATTTTTCTGCTGTCCCTCTGTGTGTCCAGATATGTATAAGTGAACCAAATATATAATTGAGAAGTTGGAATGGTGAAAGTTGAAAGAAATTGAATAAAGGAAAATATAGAGGATAAAGGTGAATTGGGGATGATTGGGAGAATATTACACATCACAGGTTTGAAAGTCTCTGTGATATGTGACATTTAGGAACTGTTGTCTTTGAAAATGAGTGAGAAAGAAAGGGTGAGAGGGAGTTGTAAAAATGAGACAGATGAATGAATTTATGATTTCAGAGGTTGTGCATTTATGAGGAGTAATGTTGTCTATGGTGTAGTTTAAGTCTCTAGAGATGAAAATGTCAAGAGACCAGTAGTCTAGGGTGGTAAATAAGCTATGACATCTAGGAGTTTTGGATGAATAAGGAATGATTGGGAGGTGAGTAAAAGGCAGCCATAGGGAGTTGAGACTTGTGTATGGGGTTTATTAATGAAGAACATGTCACTTTGTAATTTCCCCTGAATCATTAAGTTATGCTTTTTTGATTTTAGTCAAATATGTTTTTTATGTATTATATACTCTGAATAAAATGTGGCAATCATACAGCATTATGACTATAGAAACTTTAATAAGGCTATCTAGTTGGCATATTGATTTCCCCAGTAATTCTGAAAAATGATATTTTATAGTTTATTTGCATATAAACAGTATCAATGATTCTGTGGAAGAGTGAAATACATTCACTTTGCTTTCTTAGATATAATATACATTTAAATTTAAATGTAGACCTTGACTCTTTCCTGTGCTTATACAGATAAGACTTCCAGGGAATTATATTTTTGCACTTCTGAGATTTTGCTTAAACAACTGTATGCTCAGATACTCTATAGTTCTTATTTTGTGGAATTATACAACTAAATTCTTAATTTGCTATCTTAATTTTCTTGGAAGCAATAGAATGTTCAGGCAAGCCTTGGTTTAGCTGCTGCTGCTTTCAAGTTTGTGAGCTCATGAAAAAGACAAAATAGTTGGCCTCTGCAGGAGTCAGGTTCCTCAGTTTAAAATTAGAAATATTAGCAGTTGTGATCTAATAGAATGTTGAGTACCAAAAAGGAAATAATGTATTTAGCACTGTACTTGACCCGTATACACAGCAATTTTTAGCTGCTATAATTACTATTATGGTTGTTGTGCATATTCATATCTTTCTAGGGGAAGATACATACTGCAATCATTATGTTGTTTGTTTTTCTAAAAAATTTGAATAATGCTTTGAAATTAGATAAATAAAAATTGTACTACAGGGAGTGGCAATAAAGTTTAGTCAAGTAGGTAGAACTTTGCATTTAAATTCACAAACCATCAGCTAATCACATTTATGGTGGTTCCAAGGGGTTAAACACTCACTTTTGTTAGGAATATCAATTCTGCAAAACTGGAAATGTGATGACAATTACCAGAAAAAAATCTTGTGCATTTATAATATGTTACTATTATTTAAATTAAAAAATGTTATATAAATGTCAGGTAATACTTTAGCAACTTATGATTATAGTTTAATGTGGTTTCTACAATGTTTTGTATTTCTCCTAAATAAGATTGCTATTCGTGATGCAAATGTTATCGACCTTAGGATCGGTGGAACCGCTCAAATTGCTGATGTAGAAATCAGTCCTGTGAGTATGTTACTTATTTGTGTGATGAAACTTTTGAGTGTGGTGATTTTTATTTGTTATGTTTCTAGTTAGTCCCTTTATGTTTAAAAATATTTTCCAATGTATGATTTTTAATTAAAAGTTACTATATGTAAAGTTAAAAATTAATACATGTCATATAAATGTGATGAAATAGAATATTGAATGAAGGTTTAGGAATTTACCACTGAACATAAGTATCAGAACACTACCAGTACCATTGAAATCATCTTCATTATGATCCTGTCACTTATAAGAGATAACCACTTGCCTAAAATGACACCACATAAATGTAAATATAAATGCTTTCATTGTTCGTTATTTAGTTTGTTTTGGAACTTTATAACAAAGATGTACTATTTGTAGCCTTGGTGAGTTACTTTTACTTAAATATTGTGTTTACAACATTCATCTAAATGGTGTGTAACAGTATGTTAATCATCGTCATACTGCATAATAGTTGTTTTATGTAGACAACTATAATTTACATGCTCATTCAGTTGTTCATCCCAATAGGTGTTTCTGGCTTTTTTTTTTTTTAATACAAAAACTGGTTCACTGTAGCTGTGAGCATTCATATGCATATCTTCTGGGGTACATATACAAGAGGTTCTCTAGGAATGGAGTTATTGAGACATAGAGTTATGAGTGTGTTTGACTTCACAAGATTATTTCTAAAATGTCCTGTCTGATTTCCATTGCTCCAAATTCTATTGTTCTACAAGTTATATTGTCAGATTTAAATTTTGCCAATCTATTGAGTATAAAATGATACCTCACTGTGGTCTTGATTTGCATTTTCTGAGCTACAGTCACATTTATTTTTTAATTACTGTATGTGCTCTGAAAAAACCGTAGTTCTACAATTGATAAAATGCACACATACAGACACACACACACACACAAAAAAAAAAAAAAAAAAAAACCACAAAAACACATACATCACTTTGTTGTTGTTCTTGCCAGCCCTTAGGAATTACACCTGGACATACCTATTCAAAGAAACTTTTGATTCTTCAAAGTAGGGCCCCTCCATTGTGACATTTATAAGGCATTACAAACATCTTATGTCCTGGGAACATCACCATCCGAGCAGTTGTCATATTATTTGGGGGTTGTTTGTACTTTTGTTTTTTTCTCCCATTAGTAGTGTTAACACATATCACCATACTTGTGGGGAACTAAATTGAGGAGAAACTGATGATGAAGAGGTCAGCTGACTGCCTCAGGTAGGGGGCTCACTGCTAGTCTGCATTTAAATGGCATCACCAAAATTCCAGTGTATGGCTTTAACTTATCCTTTTATAACCTTTCTTTATTCAATTATGAAGGCATAAATCCAGGTAGACTGACAAATACTAAGTTAGGTTGTCTAAGACTGTGTGATTCCTGGAGATTAAACTCTGTAGTATCCACAGTGGTTATTTTTCCATTACTATGGTATCCTTCCTTGAAAAATATTAGATAATTTTGAGTCTTTTATCACTTTTTTTCATCCTAAAGTCATTTTTGGCATGCTTTACGTGTTATGGTATAATTGAATAATTTATAGGATGTTACATTAATATAGTTTATCAATATACCCTTATTTTATAGGATTTTAGACATAGCTGACTTTAAAAAATAATATTCACACATCACTAGATATTTTTAGCAAAACATTTATTAACTATACAGTAATGGATATGGCATTGACTATGTGCCTTAATAACAATTAGGACATTTTGTTCACATGAGCATATATGCAATACTCATTTGCATATATGCTCATTTTAATGGGATAAGAAGAGTGATTATTTTTTTACATATACAAAACATCAAACTTTCATTTTCCATTTTGAATTTTACAAATTTCACATATACAACTGGGTTGGCATTTTAAATGAAACAAATAGTAGCCAGTCTACCTTCATACGGAATTTCCCTCAATATTAGGATGCTATTATCTCAATCTCCTTTAAATGTTATATGTAATTCTTTTACTAAGAAACTCCATGGTATTTTAGTAACTCCTCTGCAAGGAGGAATTCTAAAGAGTTTTGTGGTCTAAGCACATGCCTGGGCTGTGAGCTACAGTTCAGATACACTTAATAAAAATGCCTTGTTTATTTAAGGTAGATGTCAGATAGGCTGTAGGGATACAAAAATGAATCACAATAAGGTCCAGCAGAAGAGACATATAATAAAATAAGTAAATCAATGAATTATGTGATTTCATAATGTAAGCAAATATAAGAAACAGAATTGGTGCTGAGCACAGCATGATTAATTGTGGTTTATCCAACTGGGCTTTGAAGTATGTGTAATATTTTATTAGGCAATTGCAAGTTATAGAAAGGCTTTCCTGACAGAAGGGCCACCAAAAGGGTGAAGACCGAAGGGTGAAGCATCAGATGTTGGTTGGAAATGCTGTCATACAGCTTGCTGAAATATTAAGTGTTAGGGTGAGAGTGGGACTAGTTGAAGCTGGAACATGAGGCAGCAGAAGGCCATGGTGAGCTTTATGAGACCTGCTAATGAGCTTGGATATGGTCCTGTAGATCATGAGAAACCATCAAATTTTAAAACAAGAAGTGATGTGATCAAATTCTTAATTAGTTTAAATATGGCTTCGTTATGAAGGGGAGAGTTTGAGAAAGTAAAAATCTAGAAACTAAATGAAAAGTGATGTTTTACTAATTTCATACAGTTCCAATATGGAGAATAGGTGAAGAAAGGGGAAGAATTAATAAGATTTATTAACTCATTACATATAGGAGGCATATAGGAGGTGGGGAAGAGGAAGGAAAATGTGACTAATTTTTTATAGAGTTTGCTTTGCAGTTAATAATTTCCTTGATAAACCTAACATTGCAAGTTTTAGTTTGTATTTTCATAAACTATTATTATATTTTCTAATTATATTTTTAAAATTTTAGGAAGTACTTAATTTCACTGGCGCCTATGTTGGTGGTACGCAGACTATTCCATTTGTAGTAAAAAACAAAGGTGTAACACGTGCCAGAGTGGAGTTTAATCTAAGAGACTTTCCAGATTTTTCAATGGATCTTAAAGACAAATCAGGTATATGTTTTGTACTATAATGGTATTATTGTAAAAGGAAAACAGTTTTAAATTGCCCTGAGGTATAATTTCTAAAAATAATTCAATCAGGGGAAGTTATTCTTAAATGTTTTTAAAGACCACTGCATGTTTTTCTTACACTCTGTAACTTATCATGGTTTTATTTGTAGAAATACATCATTAATATCAAAACACTTTGGTAATACATGAAATATAACCATTCTTATTAGTGGGTTAAATATGGTAAGTTAACTATGTTGTGTATAAGTATATACCTTAAATGAACATAAAATTATGAATTATTTATTTTAATTACCCAATAATTTTAGATAAATGTCTTTGGGGAGCTATCTCTATATGTTTGCTTATGTATTAGGTATCTTTATGTTAAATTAGATTTAAATAAAATATGAATTTTTATAAGTGCATTTTATCTGTTTACTCCATGGGTTGTCAAAATAAGACCTATGGGCTAAATATGACCCAACACCTGTTTTCATAAATAAGATTTTATTAGAACATGCACAGACCCATTTGTTTGTATAATGCTTATGGCTGTTTTTATGCTATTCTGGCAGAGTTGAATAGCTGTGACAGGAACCGTATATCTCACAAAGCTTAAAATATTTACTATCTGGATTCGCACAGAAAGTTTCCTAAACATTGGTTTAATTATATGTTATTCATTAAACATTTGTTGAACCCCAATTACAGGCAAGATAGTAGAGTTTTGGTCCATAAAAATAAGTAAGATCTTACACATCCTCAAAAAGTGAACAGTAAGTATATCAGTGAGATAATGGATATGCATTTATATTATTTATAGACTCTTTCAGGCATCAAAGATCTGACTCTTCCCTGATCAATTTTCACTGGAAAGGGAGGCTCCTAGCTATTCCAGGCACTAAGATTTAGTCAATTACTTGACCCTTCCCTTTATTCCTATTTATATTCGAGTATGACTGTAGCATGCTTCTTGAACTTTGGAGTTATGTTTTAATGAGCTTACTGTCACTGTTTTGCTGATTGAATGTATATTTGTTCCACGTATAGACATCAGTTTTGGTAATTAGAATCTTGGTATTTAGAACAATTCTTTACCCAGCATCTTCACATAGCCCTGCACAAATATTTCAGAAATTGATTTTTGATTGTTACGAACATATGTACTTTTTCATCTCTTATAGAGGAATTTAAAAACCCTGCATTTCCTTATATATATTCTTTGGAAATAGAGGAAAATACATCTCTGGAATGCGGCATGTCATTTTCTCCGAAAGAAGTAAGTTTTCTGTTTTCTCTTCTTCATATTACTCTAATTATGGGTAATCCTAACCAATAACCTTTTAAAGATCACTCAAGATTTATTTGTAGAGGGGTTTTTCTTTCTGATTTGTAAGCATGCCTGTGTATACCTTAATTTAGTAAAACGATTACTGGAGGTTTTGGCTCATGCTGCAGAGTGTCTCAAGAGGAGCAGAGGGCATGTTCAAGGGACCTATGATTGTATAGTCTTTGTTATACGATCTGGAAAATTCAAGATATTACACATTTTGAAGGAGACTAAAGTTTAGGCTAGCTAAAAAAATCACTTACATTCCAGGCAGTTGGTGCTTTCTACTTACATTTGAGTGGTGTATGGCCTGTGAACCACTACCTGAAATTATCAAAGACATGTTGTGAAGATTTAAGAGGAGTTGCTATGATATTGGCTCCTTTTATATTGTACCCCTTGTAATTTAGTGATTTAAAAACAAACATAAACAGACAAAAACCTATTCTGAAATGTGCCCAGAAGGAAGAGATGCCACTGGTCAGGTTTCAGGAGCCAGCTTTAGTAGGCTTTTGCTGCATAGATCCTCTAACGGAAGTACCCAAGGAGAGAGCTTCTCTCTACGTATGATATGAAAGTGCATATTGCTGTATCCTTCCAAGCAAGAATCAAACTTCTATGTGGGAATCAGAGTATAAGATTCTTATGTCAAAACTTTCTTTTATAATATTCCAACATAGCTAGATTGATTCTACTCAATAGGTATAGAATAGAATTAAGTGAAAGTAACTAATAACACAACAAAATTGTATTGAATGCTACTAAATACTATCTTTAATAATCCAATTGTTAGTAATATTATTTTTACTAGATTAAATTTTATTTTAGGAACAATGTAAGCTGTTAGTTGGCTTTCAGGCAGAAAAATAAAGCTTCAGAATGTGTGTAGATATTAGAAAATGATAAAGATTAATTTTGCTTTTTTATGTTCAGTACTTCAGTTGAGATAAGTTTTATAGGTTTTGTGTACATATGATTCACATGGCATGCTATTGGCTATAAGTTCATTCTTTTGTCTATTCTAGTTTTAGATAAGCATAGTAAAGGAAGTAGTAAAGGTTGCTTTTCTGACATCAAAGCAAATTAAAATCCTTTTATCTTATATATAAGGTTAGGTGTACTCAGATGTGTTATACTGTTCATTTTCCATGGATTTGGTGTGAAGTAATTCTTCATCCACATTCATGAACAGTGATATTTAGGTAGATAACAGTCCAGCAAGGTTATCAAGAAAAAAATATTTCATTTTTAGAAAATCATCGTCAGGATATTTATTTGGCCTCATTTATGTTATCAAATATCAGAAACTAAATTTTATTTAGATTTTCCTTTTATCTTTTCTGCAAAGAATTTTGCAGTACATAAAAATATTGTCAAACTATTTATTGAATAATACAATCTCTAATTTGTTTATTTAATTCAGACAAACTGTAATTAACAAGGTAGTTTGGATAATTTCAGAGGATGTTTATCTTTTTATTTTTGCGGCATTCTAATATTTTTCAAAGGCTACTCTTCTTTTTCATATCCTATTTACAAATATTGTCAGCATCAACTTATATTTTAATCTTAAATATCAATGATATTCTCTTCCTGTTTATTAAAGTTTGTTGTCAGATTTAAGTGGGGAACTTAGAAAAGCAGAAAGAAAAATAGTTCTTTAAATTCTAATGCTTAATAATGACCAGAGGTGATATTTGGACATACCTATATTTCTCTTTGTCTCCTCCTTCTCTGTACTCATATTTCTACATTTGTATTTTTTTCCAAAGAATACTTTTTGAGTTATTTTTAACCTACATTTTTTGTACTGATTCCATCAATTAAAATGCAATGAATGGCTTTCTGTGTTCTTAAGTATTCTAAAAACAATTTAATTTTATAGGGATAATGCATTGTATTATCTTATGGCTATGCTATGTCAGGGTTATTTAACTAATTCCTTTCATTGTACACTTAGGATTTCTCCTCTCTTTTGGCTCTTAATAATACTGTTTTTAAAAAGTTCTTGTAGATAAATGTTTGGTTTCTCATTATGCATTTTTACTGTGTATTACTAGAAGTTGAATACATAGGTCCACATCTACGCACACATTTTGGGCTTTCAATATGTATTGTCAAATGGCTCTACAAAAAGGTTGTATCAGTTATATTACTGACCATTTTTCAGTGCACAAATTTCCTATCACTTCAATTTATTTCCACATAGAATTGTTTTCTTAATTTCATTTTTCGATTGTTCTTTTCAAGTGTACAGAAAAGCAATTGATTTTCAGCATTGATATTGTGTTCTGCAACCCTGTCGAACTCATTTACTAGTTTTAATATATTAATGGATTCCCTAGAATTTTATTTTTTTAAACTTTTAAGTTTGGGGGTACATGAGCAGGTTTGTTATATAGGTAACAGGTTTGTTTTACAGATTCTTTCATCACCCAGGTATTAAGCTTAGTAACCATTAGTTATTTTTTATGATCCTCTTCCTCCTCCCACCTTCCACCATCCGATAGGCTCAAGTGTGTGTTGTTCCCCTCTATGTGTCCATGTGTTCTCATCATTTAGTTCTCACTTGTAAGTAAGAACATGTGGTATTTGGTATTATGTTCCTGTGTTAGTTTGATAAGTATAATGACCTCTAACTCCACCGATGTTCCCACAAAGGACATGATCTCATTCTTTTTTATGGTGGCATAGCATTCCATGGCTTATATGTACCACATTTTCTTTATCTAGCCTATAATTGAAGGGCATTTAGGTTGAGTCTATGTCTTTGCTATTGTGAATAGCGCTGCACTGATCATATGCATTCATGTGTCTTTATGGTAGAACAATTATACTTCTTCGGGTATTTACCCAGTAATGGGATTGCAGTGTTGAAGGGTAGTTCTGTTTTTAGGTCTTACAGGAATCGCCACACTGTTTTTCATAATGGTTAAACTAATTAGACATCCACCAACAGTGAATAAGCGTTCCTTTTTCTCCACAACCTCTCCAGCACTGTTAGTTTTTGACTTAGTAATAGCCATTCTGACTGATGTGAGATAGAATTCTCCATATATAGTAATATGTCATCTGTAAATAGAGAAAGTTTTAATTCTTCCTTTCTATTCTGGATACCTTTTACTTTTTTAATATCTGATTTCTAGAACTTTTAGTGCAATGTTGAATAGAAAAACATCTTTGTCTTGTTCCTGGAAGCATATATTTTAGACCTTTAATATAAATTTAACAACAGTTTTCTTTTTTTAAGTTTCCTTTTTAGGTTGAGGAAGTTCCCTTCTATAGTTTGTTGAGTATTTTTATCTTGGAAGACCTGGATTTTGTTAATTTTATTATCCACTTTGATGGCCAGGTTTTTGTCCTTTATTCTACTAATATAGTTAATTATATTGATTGAGTTTTTAATGTTAAACCAACCTTGCTTTGTGAAATAAATCTCACTAGATCATAAGATACAATTATTTTTATATATTGCTGAATTCAATTCCTTAGTATTTTGATGAAGGTTTTCGCATCTATACTTATAAGGAGTATTGATCTATAGTTTGTAAGTCTTATTTTTTTTTCTTGTGATACCTTTGTTTCAAATATCAGGCTAATATTGGCTTCTTAGAATGAATTGCAAAATGGTGTCTCCACTTCTATTTTGGCAGTATTTGTGAATGATTGAATTAATTATTTAAATTGGTGTTATATTTCATCATTGAAGTCATCTGGTCACCAGATTTTTTAAAAATATATTGATTTTAAAGTAGGTATTGAAGGGACATACCTCAAAATAATAAGAGCCATCTATGACAGACCCACAGCCAACATCATACTGAATGAGCAAAAGCTGGAAGCATGCCCCTTGACAACCAGCACAAGACAAGGATGCTCTCTTACCACTCGTATTCAACTTAAGTCCTGCCCAGAGCAGTCAGGCAAGAGAAAAAAATAAAGGGCATCTAAATAGAAAGTCAAATTGTCCCTGTTTTCAGACGACATGATTCTATATCTAGAAAACTTCACAATCTCAGCCCAAAAGCTCCTTAAGCTGATAAACAACTTTAACAAAGCTCCAGGATACAAAATCAGTGTACAAATCACTAGCATTTTTGTGGGATGGAGACAGAGTCTCATTCTGTCACCCAGGTTGGAGTGCAGTGGCATGATCTCAGCTTACTGCAACCTCTGCCTCCCTGGTTCAAGCAATTTTCTTGCTTCAGCCTCCTGAGTAGGTGGGAATACAGGCCTCCGTCATGCCTGGCTAATTTTTGTGTATTATTTTAGTAGAGATGGGATTTTGCCATATTAGTCAGGCTGGTCTTGAACTCATGACCTCAGGTAATCCACCCGTCTTGGCCTCCCAAAATGCTGGGATTACAGGCATGAGCCACTACACCAGGCCAAAAATCACTAACAGTTTTATAAACCAACAACCAAGCCAAGAGCCAAATCAGGAATGTAATTTCATTCACAATTGCTACAAAAAGAATAAAATATCCAAGAATATAGCTAACCAGGGAGGGATATTTCTTCCCAAAAGAGGAGAAATGTGTATTCACATCAATACCAAGACTTTTATGTGAATGCTCATAGCAGCATTATTTACAATAGCTTAAAAGTAGAAACAACCCAAATGTCTATCACCTGATAAATGGATAAACACAGTATGGTATAACCATATGCTAGAATATTCTTTGGCAGTATAAACGAACAAATTGCTGATATGTGCTGCTCGGTAAATAAACCACAAAAATGTTATTTTAAGTGAAAGGAGCTAGATACAAGAAGATACATTTCGTATGATTCCATTTACCTGAAATTTCCAGAGAGACAATCTATAGAGCAGATGAGTGGTTACCTGGAGTTAGGCAAATTGGCATAAAGAAGCTCTTGGGGGTGATGGAAACATTCTAAAACTTAATTGTGGTGATGGTTGCACAATTCTATAAATTTACTAAAAACCATTTAATTGTACCATTTGGTGAAATATATCTCAATACAGCTGTTAAAGGTATAAAAAAGTTATTAATTTAATGTGCTGTGATAGGCCTGTATTTATTAAAATTTTCTTTTTTTAATTAATTAATTTATTTATTTATTTATTTTTTCCATTTATTTTATTGCATTTTAGGTTTTGGGGTACATGTGAAGAACATGCAAAATTGTTGCATAGTAACACACGTGGCAGTGTGATTTGCTGCCTTCCTCCCCATCACCTACATCTGGCATTTCTCCCCTTGCTATCTCTCCCCAGCTTCCCACCCCCCACCATCCCTCCCCTATTTCCCCCCAACTGACCCCAGTGTGTAGTGCTCCCCTCCCTGTGTCCATGTGTTCTCATTGTTCAACACCCGCCTATGAGTGAGAACATGCGGTGTTTGATCTTCTGCTCTTCTGTCAGTTTGCTGAGAATGATGGTTTCCAGGTTCATCCATGTCCCTACAAAGGACCCAAACTCATCGTTTTTGATGGCTGCATAATATTCCATGGTGTATATGTGCCACATTTTCCCTATCCAGTCTATCATCGATGGGCATTTGGGTTGGTTCCAGGTCTTTGCTATTGTAAACAGTGCTGCAGTGAACATTCATGTGCACGTGTCCTTATAGTAGAACGATTTGTAATCCTTTGGATATATACCCAGTAATGGGATTGCTGGGTCAAATGGAATTTCTATTTCTAGGTCCTTGAGGAATCGCCACACTGTCTTCCACAATGGTTGAACTAATTTACACTCCCACCAACAGTGTAAAAGTGTTCCTATTTCTCCACATCCTCTCCAGCATCTGTTGTCTCCAGATTTTTTAATGATCGCCATTCTAACTGGTGTGAGATGGTATCTCAATGTAGTTTTGATTTGCATTTCTCTGATGACCAGTGATGATGAGCATTTTTTCATATGTTTGTTGGCCTCACGTATGTCTTCTTTTGTAAAGTGTCTGTTCATATCCTTTACCCATTTTGAATGGTCTTGTTAGTTTTTTTCTTGTAAACCTGTTTTAGTTCTTTGTAAATTTTGGATATCAGCCCTTTGTCAGATGGGTAAACTGCAAAAATTTTTTCCCAATCTGTTGGTTGCCGATTCACTCTAATGATTGTTTCTTTTGCTGTGCAGAAGCTGTGGAGTTTGATTAGGTCCCATTTGTCTATTTTGGCTTTTGTTGTCAATGCTTTTGGTGTTTTGGTCATGAAGTCCTTGCCTACACCTATGTCCTGAATGGCTTTGCCTAGATTTTCTTCTAGGGTTTTTATGGTGTTAGGTCTTATGTTTAAGTCTTTAATCCATCTGGAGTTAATTTTAGTGTAAGGTGTCAGGAAGGGGTCCAGTTTCTGCTTTCTGCACATGGCTAGCCAGCTTTCTCAACACCATTTATTGAACAGGGAATCCTTTCCCCATTGCTTATTTTTGACTGGTTTGTCAAAGATCAGTGGTTGTAGATATGTTGTGTTGCCTCCGAGACCTCTGTTCTGTTCCATTGGTCTATATCTCTGTTTTGGTACCAGTACCATGCTGTTTTGATTACTGTAGCCTTGTAGTATAGTTTGAAGTCTGGTAGTGTGATGCCCCCTGCTTTGTTCTTTTTGCTTAGAATTGACTTGGCTATGCAGGCTCTCTTTTGATTCCATATGAAGTTTAAGGTGGTTTTTTCCAGTTCTGCAAAGAAGGTCATTGGTAGCTTGATGGGGATAGCATTGAATCTGTAAATTACTTTGGGCAGTATGGCCATTTTCACGATATTGATTCTTCCTAACCATGAACATGGAATGTTTCTCCATCTGTTTGTGTCCTCTCTTATTTTGTTGAGCAGTGGCTTGTAGTTCTCCTTGAAGAGGTCCTTTACATTCCTTGTTACTTGTATTAAAATTTTCTATTTCTTCTTGAGAAGTTTCATCTAAGTTATCTAATTTATTGACATACATGTATTAATGGTGTTATTCTTTTTATTTCTGTAAGGTAGGTAATAGTTTAGTTCCTTCTTTCGTTCCTGATTTATAAAATTGAGCCATCTATCTTTTTATCTTGGTCAGCATATCTAAAGTTTAGCCTGTTTTGATAATATTTTCAAGATCTAACTTTTGGTATTTCTGATTTGCTGTATTATTTTTGATTCTTGTTTTCATTCATTTCCATGTTATCCTTTATTATATATTTTTTCTGTTTTATTTGATCTTCTATTCTTATTTTTAATTGTGGAATATTAGGGCATTTATTTGAGATATTTCATTTTTAAAATATAGGTTTTACAGCTACATACTTCCCTCTAAATACTGTTTTACATTTATCACAAAAGTTTTGATATGTTTTGTTTTCATTTTTACTCTTCAAAATATTTTGCAAATTCTCACATAAGTTATTTTTGACCTATTAGTTATTTGGTGTCTCCTGTTTAATTTCCACATACTTGTGAATTTACCTAGTTTGTTTGTTATTGATTTATGATATAATTCCCTTATAGTTAGAGAACACAATTCATTTTATTTAAATCACTTTAAATTTATTGCAGCTTGTTTCATGACATTCTATGTAGGTTATTTAACTATGTTGAAGTAAGTCTGAAACAACTAGTTATTACATCTGGATGTGTATGTGTCTGTGTATGTGTGCACATGTATGCAGTGGTGAAAGGAAGAGAATGCTGATTATTTTAAAAATAAACTGTGTATGATTATTTTTTCAAATACGTATTTTATGATGCTGACTTTTAAAAACCCTCTAAATAAAAAGAAACAATACTTTTCTGAGAATTTAATATTCTGATAAGTTATGTCATTCTCCTATATAATGTTTATATCTCACATGTGCATAGAAGTATGCCGACACACACACACACACACACACACACACACACACACGCACACACGCACATACACTTTTGAGAAGAAAAAAACCCTATATTTTGTGCAGTAATTTATAGGTTTTTAAAATTATGTTAAGGCCAAGTTTATATATTTTTCTAATAAGTCTATATTGTGATTTTATATTTTCATATAATTGAAATGTATATAAAATATTTTACTTAAGGATCATTGAAAATTAGAAAAATCTGTAATGCAGTTTAAGTATCTTACATGACTTTTTTGGAGAATGTATTGTATACAATATATTTAGATAATAGTTCACTAACAGCAATTTTAAAAGTTCTAAGTATTTTTTAATATTTAGGATAATATTTAGGATTCTAGAAATTGATTATAAAATTAAAATTAGTTTTATATATTTAAATTTCAATGGAGTGCCACACTTTGCTTGGATTCTGAATCATTCTACATTAACTGGGTATTTTTAAAGAAGATTTACTTAGTGTATTGGAGTGTAATTCACTTCAACAATGAGAAGAACATATAAAATCCCACAGAGACAGCACACCCTTTGAGAATTTGTTTTATAAATTTGTGCCAGTAGAGCAAATTGATTATCTACTTTCCAGTTATTTCAAATGTCCTCCACTATATTTATTGCTAGGTGTAAGTTGTCTATCTTTGTACGTGTGTCGAAATGTAAATAGCAAATTGATGCTCTCTCGGTTGACCTATGTAGCAGGAAAATGTGAAATCAACAATACACGATTGATTTATTGTTTGTTGTAGACCTTCCCTTCCTACACTGCACCAGGTTTGAGCACAACCTGAAGTGCTAGTAGTCAATTGCAGTTGTAATTGGCATCCTCAACTGGATTTGTTTATTTACTGTAAGTCACTCTTGTGGGCTACTATCATGTCTTCTTGGCCAACATATAGAATTGTACTTCCCCATATGGTAGTCATATGTGTGGCTATTTGAATTAAAGCTTAAATGTATTAAAATTAAGTCCAACAAAAATGTTGTTTCTTCATCACAATACCTACATTTCAAGTTCTGTAGATTCACATGTGGCTATTTTACAATGCAGAGCTTTTTTTTCATGACAGAAAGTTGCATTGGACAACACTATCATTATTATAGATCTTTCCCTATTATCACTCTTACTTTTCCTGCTGCTTTGACCCAGGTTTTGCCCTGAGGCACAGGCTGGTTAATTTTCAGTGGCTTAGTTACTCTTCAGCTCTTTGCAACTTTCACCTTTGCTTCTCTGTTTTTTCCCTGCAGTTTTTGAATGCGAGGGAGAATTGTTCACCTTTTTTTCCCCCACTACCCATGATCTGTGATTTAAGGATATGCAGAACCTTGGGTAAACCTTTCATAATAGTTATTATAGATTTACAATCATTCTTACAGGAAGCTAAGAATAATTCCTCAAGGATTAAAGGAAAGGGCATTTGAATGACACCTACTCCTTTTCAATTCATAAACATGTTTCTACCAACACTGGACTGGGTCCTGAAATCTGACTTCATTAGAGTATCCTTTTAAATTTGAGGTATTCCTGTCTTTGAATGACAATATTTAGGAAATCACTTAAAATAGCACACATCACAAAGCGTTCGAAGTTTTCCTTCCTCATTGAATACCTCAGTGATTTTATAATGATAGGGCTTGTCTTTTCTTTCAATGTGTCACTTCGTTTCTGTATAAAAGATAAGCCTTGTATTCTTGCAGTTTTATTGAAGGGAGAAGACTTCCATGGGCAAAGGACTCATGGAACCTCCTAAATTGGCATTCTGTGTAATTATAGACCTACTTTGGTTAAAAACATATTTTATGCAAATTATGTGTGAAGATGTCAGTTAAGAGAAGACAAGTCCAGTGTGACTTTTCACCTATGCGTACTTGATAATCAGAGAAGGCAGGCATTAACCCTCAGCCTTGTGAATTCACCACACAGTTTTAGAAAAATTGTATGTTTCAGGAAGGAGAAAGGCTTCATATTTAAAAGAGACAGTTAAAGGCTGAGATGAGCACATTGAATTATCTTGATAATTAACAACAGTCATTATCATTGACAGTCACCAACAATCATCAGCAAAAACAGCATCAAACATTTTAAAATAAAGCCCTCAGTCTGGTCCTGTGTTAAACCTATCCTGTTACTTCAGCTTTCTACTCTCATAATCCCTAACTTGGGAACCCAGCACTAGTCCCAAAGACAGACAGTAAAGGCTCAAGCCCCAGTAACTGTCAGAACTCAATTCATCATGACTCAGATTCCTCTTTATTTCAGTTGTTCTCCAAAAGTGGAGCATCCTGTGAATAACTTCTCTTTCCTGTCAGCTCTGATTCCTCTCACATTTAGCTTCCCTTCCCTTTTTCTCTACCCCTAGGATCCCTATACTTCTATAAGTCCTCTATATTTTTCTGGTCTTCCTTTTTCTTCACGATTTCTTCTTATTGGGAACATGGCTATCTCAACAGCACTGTTTTTTTTTTTTTTTTTTTTTTTTTTAAATAGCATTTCCTATGAATCTTGCTGTGGGTCTAGAAGCAATCCTTTCTGGAGGCCGTGTTCCCTGGGGTGATTTTTCTAGGAGGTCTTTATCTGTTAAAAATGCCTGCTTCCGGCTGGGTGTGGTGGCTCACACCTGTAATCCTAGCACTTTGGGAGGCCGAGGTGGGTGGATTACCTGAGGTCAGGAGTTCGAGACTAGCCTGGTCAACATGGTGAAACCCCATCTCTACTAAAAATACAAAAATTAGTTGGGTGTAGTGGTACGCATCTGTAATCTCAGCTACTAGGGAGGGTGAGGCAGGAGAATCACTTGAAACCAGGAGGTGGAGGCTGCAGTGAGCCGAGATCACACCACTGCACTCCAGCCTGAGCTACAGAGTGAGACTCTGTCTCAAAAAAATACAATAAATAAAATAAATAATTTTTAAAAGCCTGCTTCTTTGAATTTTGTATTGTTTGAGTTTGCCAGTTACTCTCTTGTGAAATCTCTGGTGAGTGGTCTCTTGTGAATAGTCATCTCCAGACATGCTCTTAGTTACTGCCAGCCAGACTCATAGTATACCTGGCACCCTACTCATCTCATTTTCTGAGTGATTTCAGTATCCACATGGAGGTTTATGCAGAACCCTGGCCTCACACTTTCTTTTCTTCTCTTTTCTATTGATGTGGAAGAAACTAAGTGACACACACTGAAAGAAAAGATGAGTCCTATCATTATAATTTTCCTTTTTTGCTCCCATTTCCAGTCTCCTCAGCTTCTGCTAAAAACTAATCTCCATCCAGCAATCAGATAAAGATGACAGATTGGGAAACTTTAAAATATGAGTACACATTATTAATATATGAAAAAGCCTTAAAATAAAATAGTAGCCTAAGATAAAATAATATTACAATATGTATGATATTAATAATCAAGTTAAGAAAAAAAACCAGATGAACCAGATATGGAAAAATAGAAATGAAGCATAAAATATAACTGGTTGCTGATGATTAAATACTAAGAAATTCCAGGGAAATAAGATGAAGCAAAGTTTTTGTTGTTTTTTTCTTTAGCTATGAAATATCTAAAGAGGTTGTATTTGTACATGAAATACTACATCTTTATGCAATTTATTCCTTGATGTCTGCATGCTGCTGCCACTGCAGAAATATATAATCATGGGAATGAATTGCTTGCTTTTTTGACCAAAGAATTGAAACCTCGAGAAAAATAACAGATGAGCAGTATTTTATGCTTCTATAATTTGGTTATAAGAACAGACTGTACATAAGATTCTATGATAGAAAATGAAATTGGCAGTGGTATGACCAGCTAAAGTCAAATAAAAATAAAAATACAAGTGTTTTGCCTATTAGGGTAATATGAATGACTAGAGTTGAATGTATGCACTTTATGTTATTCAGCTCTTTTATTTAAAACTGTTTAGATTGTCAACACTGAGTTTATGAGTATAGCACAGCACTAGATATATGTAACCTCTGAACCCATCAATGCTTGTTGTCATGATCTTGGAGGTTTTGACACGTGAGAAGTATTAGTATTCTTCCCTTTTCACATTTAAGATATTCACATTCTTGCCTGTTTTCTACCTCCCACCTCTAGACATTTACCAAGGTATCAAAGAGTAATAGGGTTGACCATCTTAATATTTTTAAAATATAAATAACGTGAGGTTTTGATGAAAACATCAACACAAAGTTTAAAAACATGTCATTAGAGAAAATGAGTTTTTATTTTTAATTATTTGTAATGTCACTTGAAATACAATAAGATTTTTTTCATATAATGTAAATATTTTAGCACTGATGTTCTGTAGTGTTTTCAGCTGTGGTATAAATCAATTTTATTTTTATCAATTTAAATTTCTAATAAATTATGTAATTTATGATTTTATTTTCAAAATTGAGATTTGGACCAGAGCAACTTTTAAATTCTACATACACACCCTTCCCCTAGTTCCTCAATTTTTAATTGATCAGCTCACGTTGAGGGAGGAAATGGCTAGTTAGATTTCAAGGGTTTAGAACATTTCAATTTTCAAATGAGCAGCTGATCAGAGGAATCCGTCTAAAAAATAGGGTGCTAATAGGTGAGAAGAATAGTTAAGCTGTATAATCACAATAAATATAATAATTTCATGTGTGACTTAATAATATTTACCCCTAATCTAATAGTCTCTCAATCATTTTGCAAAAATGGATCTTTATTTTTATTTTTCTGGAACCTTGAGATCATCAAATGGCAGATATCTAGAGAGTTTTTGGAAACCTCTGATCAGCCTCTCTTTCCTTTATGATTTTTCTTTTTAAACTATTATAACAATATAATATTTAAATAAGATAATTTATTGAGAAGAAATGTATATAATGTAAAGTTAACCAATTTGAAGTAGACAATTCAGTGATGTGTAGTACATTCATAATGTTTTCGGTATTACATTTACGTCTTTAACTCATTTTGATTTAATTTTTGTATATGATGTAAGATAAGTGTTAAGTTGATTCTTTTTCATATGGATATACAGTTTTTCCAGCACTACTTGTTGAAGAGACTGTCCTGTTCTGTCCCCATTAAGAGTTCATGGCACCCTTGTCAAAAATCATATGATCATACATGAGTGTTATTTCTGGGCACTCTATTCTATTTTATTGGTTGATTTGTTTTTATGCCAGTGCCACAGTCTTTTGATTACTGTAGATTTGTTATATGTTTTAAAATCAGAGAGTCTGATTCCTCCAAATTCGTTCTATTTTTTCATAAGTATTTTGGCAATTTGGGAATCCCTTGAGATTCCATATGACGTTTAAGATGACGCTTCTATTTCTGCAAAAAGTGCCATTGGGATTATGATTGAAATTGTGTTGAATCTATAGATTACATCATGTAGTATTTTTTTTTTAATTGCATTTTAGGTTTTGGGGTACATGTGAAGAACATGCAAGATTGTTGCATAGGTACACACATGGCAGAGTGATTTGCTGCCTTCCTCCCCATCACCTATATCTGGCATTTCTCCCCATGCTATCTCTCCCCAACTCCCCACCCCCGCTGTCCCTCCCCTATTTCCCCCCAACAGACCCCAGTGTGTGATGCTCCCCTCCCTGTGTCCATGTGTTCTCATTGTTCAACACCCACCTATGAGTGAGAACATGCGGTGTTTGATTTTCTGTTCTTGTGTCAGTTTGCTGAGAATGATGGTTTCCAGGTTCATCCATGTCCCTACAAAGGACATGAACTCATCGTTTTTGATAGCTGCATAATATTCCATGGTGTATATGTATCACATTTTCCCTTTCCAGTCTATCATCGATGGGCATTTGGGTTGGTTCCAGGTCTTTGCTATTGTAAACAGTGCTGCAATGAACATTTGTGTGCATATGTCCTTATAGTAGAACGATTTATAATCCTTTGAATATATACCCAGTAATGGGATTGCTGGGTCAAATGGAATTTCTATTTCTAGGTCCTTGAGAAATCAGTATGGACATCTTAAATGATATTAAGTCTTCTAACTCAAGAATATGGGATGTCATTCCATTTATTTTTGTATATTTTAATTTCTTTCACCAATGTTTCATAGTTCAAATGTACAAACTTTAGCCTTCTTCGTTGAGTTCATTCCTAAGTATTTAATTTCTTTTTGATGCTATTGTAAATAGAATTTTCTTTATTTTCCTTTGGAATTTTTCATTTGTAGTGTATAGAAACATAACTGACTTTTCTGCTTTAATTTTGCATTATGCAAATTATATGAATTCTTTTATTAGTTCTAACAGGGTTTCTTGTTATCATTTATCTGTGAAATTTTTAGAATTCATTTATCCATTCAGCTAACTATATATTTGGATTGGGAAGTTTGATTCATTGACATTTAAATAAATTATTGATAAATCCCACTTCATTTACTCCTGGGATGCAAGGATGATTCAAAATATACAATCAGTAAATATGATACACCGTGTTAACAGAATGAAGGATAAAAATTATATAATCACCCCAACATATGCAGAAAAAGCACTTGACAGAACTCAATATATTTCTATGTAAAAATACTCAGAAAAGTAAGCATAGAATGAATATGCCTCAATGTAATAAAGGCAACCTCTGACAAGCCCACAATTAACATCATACTCAATGAAGAAAAATTGAAAGCATCTCCTCTGAGATCAGGAACAAGACAAGGATACCCAGTCTCACCACTTATTTTCAACATAGTACTAGAAGCCCTAGACAGAACAATTAGGCAAGGGAAGGAAATAAAAGAAATTTAAATTAGAAAGGAAGAAGTACTTTTTTTTCTGTTTTAAGGTGATATAATTCTATATGTAGAAAAACCTAAAGATTCTACCAAAAAACTATTAGATCTATTAAACAAATTTAGTAAAGTAGCATGATACAAAATTAACATTCAAATTTATTTGTGTTTCTGTTCACTAACAATGAGCCATTCAAAAGGGAAATGAAGAATCTCATTTACAATAACATGAAAAACAATATAATCCTTAGGAATAAATTTAACCAAGGGAATAAAAGACTTAAACACTGAAAACTATAAGACACTGATGAAAGAAATTAAAGAAGACACAAAGAAATGGAAAGACATGTCCATGGATTGGAAAACAAAATTATTAAAATGTTCATATTACCCAAAATAATCTACAGAGTAAATGCTATCACCATCAAAATCCAAATGAATTGCTATAGATCTGTTCATATTTTCTGTTTCTTCTTGAGTCAGATTGTGTAATTTGTGTTTTCTAGGAATCTGTCAATTTCATCTAGTTTCTATAAGTTAATGGTGTACAGTTGTAAATAGTATTCTCTTTGATTTATCCCCCATCCTCGCCGTCTTTATTCTTTTTTGAGATAGTCTTGCTTTGTCGTCTAGGCTGGAGCGCAATGGCATGATCTCGGCTCACTGCAACCTCCACCTCGATGGTTCAAACTATTCTCCTGCCTTAGCCTCCCAAGTAGCTGGGATTACAGGTGCCTGCAACCATGCCCGCCTGGCTAGTTTTTGTATTTTTAGTAGAGACAGGGTTTTTCCATGTTGGTCAGGTTGGCCCCCAACTCCTAACCTCAGCTGATCCAAACACCTCAACCTCCCATAGTGCTGGGTTTGCAGGCATGAGCCACCATGCCTGGCCTAATTACCCATTTTTTTTATGTGGTTGATAGTAATGTCTGTAATCTCATTTTTTATTTTAGTTATTCATGTCTTCTCTCAACTGTCAGACTAGTTTAAAGTTTTGTCATTTTTTAGATGTTTTCTAACAGCCAACTTTTTGTTTTATTGTTATGATTTCTCTTTGTTGATATTCTCATTTTGTACATACATTATTTTCATGATATTCTTTTGTTCTTTTCTGTGGTTTCCTTTAGTTCTGTGAACACATTTAAGACAGTGATTTTAAAGTATTTTTCTAATAAAGTCCTATGGCTGGGCTTTCTTAATAATCTTTGTTTTGTTTTTGGTTATTGAAAACTGGACATTTGGATATTATAATGTGGTAACTCTGTACATCAGATTATCCTCCTTTCCCTGGGTTTACTCTTCTGGTTTGTTGAAGGGTATAGTCATCCATTTGTTTATTGACTTTTCAAAACTATTATTGTAAAGAATACATTCTTTGCTATTCAAGGTCACTGAAGTATCTGTTCCTTTGTCTGGTGTTGAGTAGTGTTTTGAGATACATTTCCTTAAATTCCAGGAACTAAAATAATCAGACACATAAATCATCTATTATAGTCTTTTTGGATAGAGTGTCCTGAGGCACTTCTTCAGCATTTAGCGAGGTTGTTTACAATATTTTCTTAGTTTTTACTTACCGCTTGCACTTAGCCTAGAGTCAGACGAAGATGAAAGTTGAGCATCGTCTCAGGAGTTTTCTGAGCACATGTCCTACCCTGAGTACTCTTGATGCTTTCTAAATTCTCCTGGGCACTTTTAAATGCCTTAATTTCTCCGAACACTTCCCTGCTTTTATTTTCAGACTTTAGGTAATGTTTGTATGTCTCAACCATAATATTCTGTCTGGTGGCTTTGGGTTTTTTGTTTATCTTATAATATTTTTGAACAATTTCACTGCTTTTCTGCCTTGAATGAATTCAAAGATAGGCAAAACATGGCAAGCACCTTGCATCAGTTCTTCATGTAGCCCCAAAAACGTTGGGAGAGACAAATACAATAATTTCTGAATAAAGTCTGCCCTGTTTTATCAAAAACCAGGTACGTTTAAGTTCCTTGTAGATTCTGCATATTAAACCTTCATCAGATGGGTAGATTGCAAATATTTTCTCCCATTGTATAGGTTGCCTGTTCACTCTGATGCTAGTTTCTTTTGCTGTGCGGAAGCTCTTTAATTAGATCCCATTCGTCAATTTTGGCTTTTGTTGCAATTGCTTTTGGTGTTTTAGTCATGAAGTCCTTTCCAATGCCTATGTCCTGAATGGTATTGCCTAGGTTTTCTTCTAGGGTTTTTATGGTTTGGGGTTTTATATTTAAGTGTTTAATCTATCAAAGGATATGAACAGACACTTCTCAAAAGAAGACATTCATGTGGCCAGCAAACATATGAAAAAAAGTTCATTATCACTGGTCATTAGAGAAATGCAAATCAAAATCACAATGAGATACCATCTCATGCCAGTCAGAATAGTTATTATTAAAAAGTCAGGAAACAATAGATGCTGGTGAAGCTGTGGGGAAATATGAACACTTTTGCACTGTTGGTGGGAGTGTAAATTAGTTCAACCATTGAGGAAGACAGTGTGGCGATTCCTCAAGAATCTAGAACCAGAAATACCATTTGACCCAGCAATTCCATTACTGGGCATATACCCAAAGGATTATAAACCTTTCTACTATAAAGACACATGCACACGTATGTTTATTGCAGCACTACTAACAATAGCAAAGACTTGGAACCAGCCCAAATGTCCATGAATGATAGACTGTGTAAAGGAAATGTGGCACATATATGCCATAGAATACTATGCAGCCATAAAAAAGAATGAGATCATGCCCTTTTCAGGGACCTGGATGAAACTGGAAGCCATCATCCTCAGCAAACTAACACAGAAGCAGAAAAGCAAACACCACATGTTCTCACTCATAAGTGGGGGTTGAATGATGAGAACACATGGACACGGGGAGGGAAACATCACACACTGGGGCTTGTTGGTGGGTAGAGAGCAAGTAGAGGGAGAGCATTGGGACAAATACCTAATGCATGTGGGGATTAACACCTAGATGACGGGATGACAGATGCAGCAAACCACCATGGCACATGTATACCTATGTAACAAACCTGCACATTCTGCACATGTATGCCAGAACTTAAAGCAAAATAAAAAATTTAATTTAATAAAAAAAAATTAAAAATCAGGTATCAGGGTCTTATACTGGGAAAGGAAGGCTGCTAGCCTCAAGATAACTGCTGAGTCAGAGGGAGTGGAATAAGGGCAAGTGAAAGTGCCACCGAGCTTTCCTGCTGTTTTTAAGTTGTCTTTTTTTTTGATTCAGTGTTCACTTGATTGCAGTAAACTTTTGACGTTTTTCCAGTTCTGACAACATGGTTCCTGACAGTTTTTGTGTGTTTTTGATGTTTCTGTGGGGCCATGGACATTTGTAGCTGCCTGTTTACCATTTGGCTGAAACCAACCTTTTTAGTTTTGATAAAACCCCAGACATGCAGATCGACTCTTTCTTTCTGATGCAGACTCTGTGTTTTCATCAAGACTGGACCACATATTCTTTTTTTTCGAAATGAAGGGCTCGCACTATATAATTGCAAATATATTTTATAGCTCTGACTGTTCATTGCCTAGGTGCCGATATTGTCAGTCCATTTTGAGTTTTGAATCCAGATGTATAAAAATCAGAGCCAAGGCATTTGCTTTAACTTTTTAAAAAATTGTGCATACGCTAAAAGTCTCTTTCTGATATATGAATATTAACAAATGTGTACAATTGTGCAAAAAATACCAAAATCAATATAGAGAACGGTTGCATCACTTTCTGTACTTTTTTCTTGTGTGTATTACTATAGGCTATGAAGGGTAGTAGGTGGATGAAAGGGAACTGTGGGTGGTTAATGAGTACAAAAAACATTGTTAAAAAGAATGAATAAGACCTAGTATTCAATCTCTCCTCCAACTCCTGTCCTTGGGAAACACTAATCTGAATTTGACCCCATAATTTTGCCTTTTATAAAATGCCATATAAGTGAAATCATAAGGTATTCATAAGGTAATCATGAGGTTTTCAGTCTGACTTCTCTCACTTAGCATAGTACCTTTGAAATTCATCCACATTATTGTATGCAACAGTAGTTCATTCTTTCTATTGTTGAAAAGCAAGTTTGTTATTCATTCACCATTTGGAGGGCATTTGGATTATTTTCAGTTTTTGGCAATAATAAATAAGTTGTATGAATAAGTTTCACTTCTGTTGGGTAAACACCTAAATTTGGGAGCCCTGAGCTTTATGTGAAAACTTTCCAATAATGAAGTTACTTTGTTTTTCAAAGTAACTATAAAATTTTGCATTCTCATGAGCAATGTATAAATGTTTTAGGTGTTCACATGTTATTTTTGTTTAAGCAATTCTGATAGGTGTGAAGTGATATCTCATATGGTTTCAATTTGCATTTTGTTAATATGAAGCATCTTTCCATGTGCTAATATATTATTTGTATAACTTCTTTTCTGAAGTATCTTTTCAAATTTTTTACAAACTTTTTCATTAGTTCATTTTAGAAAATTGAACTTTGGGTATTCTTTATGTATTTTGGATAAAGATAGATTTTTTTGTGAGAAAAATGTCTTTTGACTTACAGCTTTATTTTCTTAATAATGTCTTTTAAAATAACAGATTAAACAATTGATGCTGTACAATTTAATTGCTTTTAAATAGATGATCTAATAGATGATTGCTATTACATTTAGGAATCTTCGCTTTCCCAAGGATTACAAGGATTTTTTTTTTCTATAATTTCTTCCTAAATATTTACTGCTTTGGATTTTATATTTAAAATCTGGTTCATTTTGAATGAATAAGAATTATTCAAAATTTATTTGTATTTTTTAGAATCATTTTTGAATTAATTAAAAATGAATCATCTTGTTTTAAAAAATGTAATGTAATGTCACAAGATAATTTTATTTTTTAAAAGTGCTTTTAAAAACTGTCGTTTGGCTAAATAAATAGTGTCCTATATTTCTCAAAGCAAAAATTAACAAGTATAATGTATTTTTTTCTATCAGGTCGCAGTAGTTGAATTTGCCATTCAAGTTCGGATTAATTTCTTTCAGTCTTCAAAGCTCTACACTAAATATTTATCTAGTGCCCCTTCGGATCCAATAACAGTACCACTTATCCGACCATGTTGTGTTCAAGCTATTGGTATGTAATATAAAATAATTAATTGGTGTTGGTAGGCCAAAGATTTACACTTACATGTCTAAAAGATTTTTAAAAAGAATATGATATTTATTTTTCATAAATAGAAATATTAGAAAACAAAATGTGGATAGGATTCCTTTGTGTGTCACTTAAATTGTGCCTATGAGATTTGAATGTTCATAAGCAGCACAGATACACTCTCTGGTAAGTAACTTGCTAAAATATGAGAATAGAATTAAAATCAGGCCAATTTAGTAGTTTATTGTGTGGTAAATTTTTAAATAACTAAGGCAAAAATATAAATTATTGTAATACTACAAAATATATTTGATATAAAATAAAACAAGAATTATGTTCAAGAACATATCTCTATTCCAAAGGGATGGATTACTAAAAGACTAAGTACATGAAAAGAAGAAGTGTTTTACAAATTTGAAAGTTTGGCTGAATATTTATCTACTCATTTTCTTCAAATATTAAAAAATAAAAAGTGATGTACTCTGCAAATTACATTTTTCAAGTTGGCCTTGCTTTCAATCATATGTGTGTATTTTTCATGAAAAGAAGTCTATTTTTGTTTTTATAGTTCTCATATTAAGTTAAATTGTCATTTATTATAAAATAGTAGGTAGCATCCTATCAGTTAATAATTGCATTTGGCAACTAGTAAGAGAGGTCTCACTAAAATAGCATGAACGTGATAAAAAATAGTTCACTCTGATTTAAAATCCAGAATTAGGAATTCCAAAGCTGATATGGAGGCTCAATGAAGTTAAAGTTTTTCTTTGTCTTAAGAATTTCTTTTTGAAAGTAATTATAATCTAATATTCCTTCTTGAATTAGGTAGATAAGCTTTCAAAACATTTACTTGTTTGAAAATTAAAAATTAAGAAGCATTGTTAAAGAAAATTGGAAAATGTAGAAACAAAAATATCTGAAATTCAAATATTTGAAGTTCTTAATATTTTGTTATCTTTTTTTGCTTTATACATTGCTTTTGTTAATTTATTGTTAAATATGCTTGTGATCTTACTGCTTATGCTAAGTTGAAACTAGCTCTGTTTCATTTTATTTTTTAATTTTTAATTTTTGGGAGTACATAGGTGTATATTTTTATGGGGCACATGAGATGTTTTGATACTGGCATGCAACGGGTAATAATCACATCATGGAATATGGGGTATCTATCCTATCAAACATTTATTCTTTGTATTACAAACAATTCAGTGATACTCTTAGTTATTTTTAAGTGTACAATTAAATTATTATTCACTATAGTCACCCTGTTGTGCTAGCTAATACTAAGTCTTATTCTTACTAATTATGTTTTTGAACCCATTAACTATACCCTTATCCTCCCCCTCATCCACCTACTACCCTTCACAGCCTATAGTAACCATCCTTCTACTCTCTGTCTCCATGAGCTGTATCGTTTTCATGTGTAGATCCTACAAATAAGTAAGAACATGTGATATTTGTCTTTCTGTGCTTGGCTTATTTTGTTTAATATAATGACCTCCAGTTCCATTTATATTGTTGCTGATGACAGGATCTCATTCTTTTTATGGATGAATAGTACTCCATTGTATATATGTACCACAGTTTCTTTGTCCAGTAATCTGTTGATAGACCCTTAGGTTGCTCCCTAATTTGGCTGTTGTGAACAGTGCTGCAACAAACATGGGAGTGCAGATATCTCTTTGATATACTGATCTCCTTTCTTTTGGGTATATGCCCGACAGTGGGATTGCTGGATAATATGCTAGCCTATTTTTATGTTTTTTAAAGGAATCTTCAAACTTTTCTCCATAGTGGTTCTACTAATTTATAATCCCATCAACCAACAGTGTACAAGAGTTCCCTTTCCTCTATTTGTTATTGCCAGCATTTGTAATTGCCTGTCTTTTAGGTAAAAGCCACCTTAACTAGGGTGAGATAATCTCTCATGTAGTTTTGATTTGCATTTCACTGATGATCAATGATGTTGAGCACATTTTCATATGTCTGTTTGCCATTTGTATGTTTTCTTCTGAGAAATGTCTATTCTTTTGCTCAATTTTAAATTGGATTATTAGATTTTTTCTCATAGAGTTGTTTAAGGTTCTTACATATTCTGGTTATTAACCCATTTGAAGTTTGAAGTTTCTTCAAACAAATAAAAATAAAGCTAGCGTATGATCCAGCAATCCCACTGCTGGGCATATACCCAAGACAAAGGAAATCAGTATATCAAAGAGATGTCTGCACTCCCATGTTTGTTGCAGCACTGTTCATCACAGTCAAATTAGGAAGCAGCCTAAGGTTCCATCAACAGATTACTGGATAAAGAACATGTGGTACAGATACACCCTTGTCAGATGGGTAGTTTGCAAATATTTTATCCCATTTGGATATTGTCTCTTCACTTTTTGGATTGTTTACTTTGCTGTGCAAAAGCTTTTCAACTTGATGTGATATCATTTGTCCATTTTTGCTTTGGTTGCCTGTGCTTATGAGTTATTAATCAAGAAATTTTTGCCTGGACCAATGTCCTGGAGAGTTTCCACAAATGTTTCCTTGTAGAAGTTTCATAGTTTGAGGTATTGGATTTAAGCCTTTAATTAATTTTGATTTAACTTTTGTATTTGGTGAGAGATGGTAGTCTAGTTTCATTCTTCTGAATATGGATATCCAGTTTTCCTGTACCACTTACTGAAGAGAGTCTTTTCCCCATTGTGTTTTCTTGACTTTTTTGTTGAAAATGAGTTCACAGTAGGTGTGTGGATTTGTTTCTGATCTGTCTATTTCATTCCATTTATCTCTGTGTCTTTTTTCTGACAGTATCATGCTGTTTTGATTATTATAGCTGGGTAGTATCATTTCAAGTCAGGTAATATTATACCTCTAGTTTTGAACTTTTGCCTAAGATAGTTTTGGTTATTCTGGATCTTTTGTGGTTCCATGTAAATTTTAGGATTGTTTTTTCAATTTCTGTGAGGAATGTCATTGGTATTTTGATGGGGATTACATTGAATCTGTAGATTGCTTTGGGTAATATGGATAATTTTACAATAGTGATTATTCCAAACTGAGAACATGAAATATCATCACATTTTTTGGCACCCTCTTCAATTTCTTTCATTAGTGTTTTATAATTTTCATTGTAGTGATCTTTCACTTCTTTGATTAATTTCTAGGTATTTAATTTTATTTATGACCATTGCAAATGGAATTACTTTTAAAATTGCTTTTGCATATTGTTCGCCTTTGGCATATAGAAATCTACTGGTTTTTCTGTTCATTTTGTATCTTGTAACTCTACTGAATTAGTCATTTACAGTATTTTTTGGTGTAGTCTTTAGGTTTTTCCAAATACAAGATAATATTGCTCTGCAAACAAAGTTAATTTTACTTCTTCCTTTCCGATTTGTATGCCTTTATTTCTTTCTCTTGTTTGATTACTCTGGCGAGAATTTCCAATACTATGTTGAATAAGAGTGGAGAAAGTGAGCATCCTTGTCATATTTCATATCTTAGAGGAAGACTTTCAGTTTGATACTAGCTGTGGGTCTGTCAAATATGACTTTTATTATGTTGAGGTATTCTCCCTCTATCCCCTTGTTTTTTGAGGGCTTTTATCGTGAAAGGATGTTGAATTTTATCAAATGTTCTTTCAGCATTAATGGAAATTATCACATGGTTTTTGTCTTTCATTCTTTTGATATGATATATCAGATTGATTGATGTACATATATTGTCTCATCCTCATCCTTGCATCCCAGGGATAAATCCCACTTGATCATAATGAATGATCATTTTAATGTATTGCTGAATTTGACTTGCTAGTATTTTGATGAGGATTTTTACATCAATATTCAATATCAATATCAGTGATATTGGCCTGTTCTATTTTTTTTTTTTTTGATGTGTCATTGTCTGGTTTTGATATCAGAGGAATACTGGCCTCATATCTAACTTGGAAGTATTCCATTGTCTTCTATTTTTAAGAATAGTTTGAGGGGGATTGGTGTTAGTTCTTCTTTAAATGTTTGGTAAAATACAACACTGATGATACCAGGTTTTCTTTACTAAGAGACTTTTTATTATGTCGTGAATCTCATTACTTGTTATTTGTCTGTTCAGGTTTGAAATTTCCCCCTGGTTCAATCTTGGTTCATTGTATGTGTATAGGAATTTATCAACTTCCCCTAGATTTTCCAATTTATTGATATATAGTTGCTCATAGTAGCACTCATGACCCTTTGAATTTCTGCAGTATCAGTTTTAATAAGTCTTTTTTAAAATCTCTGATTTTATTTATTTGGATCGTCTCTCTCTCTCTCTTTTTTTTTTTTTTTTAGTTAGTCTGGCTAAAGATTTGTCAATTTTGTTTAACTCTTTTAAAAAACAACTTTTTTGTTTAATTGATCTTCCATTCTCTCTTTATTCCATTTTTTTTTTTCAAATTTCCGCTCTGATCTTATTTCTTTTTGGATTTTCTGTTTGGGAGATCTCTGCAGCCTCGAATTAGAGGCTGTGCGATGCCAGCACTCACTTAGCTCCCCCAGCTGGTGACTTATTAGGTCAGGTGCCTCCCCAGAACACTGACTCTGGGCCCAGTTCAGCCACCAGGACTCACCTAGGAATTGCAGTCCCTATGGGCTAGACTGACTTTCAATTTTATCTAGGGTTCCACAGAACTTTTTTGAGGTGGTGAGGCTTGTGGAAACTCAAGACTACCGGGATCAGTGACTCACATCTGTCTGGGGCTGGTTTAAACACTCTCTCCATGAGTAGATGTCAGCTGTGTTTGGTTTAGTTTCACTTGCTGCTCTAACGAGGCAGTACCATACTGCCACTGCTGGGGTATATGGAACGGGTCATGTCAGTGATTCATGACTGTTTTACCTACTTCTTCAGTGCCTCTTTCAGGGTTATGAAGTTGAAACCAGGTACTGTTAGTGCTCACTTGATTTTCGATTCTTATTTAGTTGCTTTTTTTGTGTAGATACTTGTTTAAATGGTGACCTTGCAGGGAGGACAATTGGTGGAGTATTCTGTTTAAACATTTTGCTGCACCCGTTCTCTCTCTGTTTAATCTTAATAGAAAGTTTTACTTGGATATTGTAGTTCCTTATTAATTATTTAAATTAACCCTGATAGCTATTGCAAAAAATTTCATCCTGTAAGTGCCTCTTCTAGGTGACCTAAACATGATTATAAGCATTTAGGTTGTTTCTTCCTTTTACCTTCTTGTTAATATAAATATTGTGATAGCAAAAATTTTTTGTATAAAACTTTTTTCTTAGAATTTTTTGGAGAGATTCTCAAAATGGATTTTATTATTTCTAAAGCACATACATGTTAAACGTTCTTGATGAATTTTGCCATAGAACATTTCTAAAGGGTTGTATGATTTTACTTCCTGCCTGGTGTAAACTCTTATTAATGTTGACCTAAAGAAATTGGATAACTTGTCTGGCAATTTTGATTCACACCTACAATCCTAGTACTTTGGGAGGCTGAGGCTAGAGGGTCCATTGAAGCTAGAAATTCGAGACCAACCTGGGTAGCGTAGTGAAACCCTGTCTCTAAATTAAAAAAAAAAAAAAAAGTATGTGAATGTGATGATGCACTTCTGTAGACCCAGCTACTCAGGAGGCTGGGGCATGAGTATCCCTTGACTGTAGTAGTGAGCAATGATCCTGCCACTGCACTCTACCCTGGGTAACAAAGTAAGATGCTGTCTATAGAAAAAAAAAAAGAAAGACAGAAAATAATTAATCTTTCTATGTGATTAAAAACACATTATTTCAATTTTCAGTTTGATTGCTCATGAAGATAAAAATTTCCTATCTTTGCTTTTAATTATATATTTTTATGTAACTTGTCTGTGCATATACTTCACTGGTAAGTGAAGTACCTTTGCTTTTTAAGTTTTCATATTTGTCTGATAGATTTGGGTAAGCTCTTTATATTGTATTTATATTTAATGTGAATGTTTTCCAAGATTTGTTATTTGCCTTTAGTGTTACTCATTTTCCGATAGATCTCTTTGTTAACTTTATGGAAAATCTCTCTTGTCCAAGGCATCGAGCATTGCTTGAAAATTTAGAATGTCTTCTTCAACTAGAGGATTGGTAAATATGTAATGCTTTATTAGATATTTTTTACTTCCACAAAATATATATGTAATGCATTAGCAGATATTTTTGTACTTCCACAAAGATTAGAGATGTAAAATCAAATGTACTTGTATTATGTAACTTAACTAAAACCAAAGTTCACTAATGATTCAAATGATACAAGAAAAATTAGGCAACGATGTAGCATTACTTCTTCATCTGACAAGATGGGATCTGTCAGACATACCTCCAAATTGTTCTTTTCTTCCTCCCTGGGATTCCTTTTAGTTTTGAATTAACAGATAAAACTTTAAAATTTTTATTGTGTATATTTAAGATGTACAACATGATGTTTTGATATACGTATACATAGGAAATGATTTCTATAGTCAATCAAATTAACATATCCATCATCTCCATCATCCCACACAGTTACGTTTTTTTGGTGGCAAAATTACTTAAAATCTGTTCTCTTAGGAAATTTCCAGTACATAATATAATTAACATTAGTCCTCATGCTGTTTATTAGGTCATTTTGTATGACATTTATATAAACCTTGTTCCCAAAGAATGCCATTTTTGTTTTATGCTCCTTAATTTTGTACTCTTAATAGTTACATAGATATGAAACACCTATATGATAAATTTCCACTCTTTGCCAGCCATGCTCCATAAATTCTTAAATTCTATGTATTTTTGATAGGCTATCTAGACAGATATGTCAAAGGCCTTTTTCTTATAAGTCTCCTGGTTAACACCATTTCAATGTTAACAAAAAAGTCTGATCAAGTCCATCATTCCCTTGGCCATTACCAAAAGAGAATGATTCTCAAGACTGCTATCTCTTTATTTCAAAATTCCCTGTATTCATATTAAAATTAAAATAGGGCAAACAAGGGTTATAACCCAGAATTGCAATCTATTCTTCTTATTCTTACAGTTTATCCTATACCACAGAGGCAGCAATTTTCCTCATAATTTATTTAATGAATACACTATTTAGTGACAAGCATTTTTCCTCACCTGCAACTTTAACCCACTTCTCCATTTTGCTAGTATAATCATACTTTAAATTTCAATTAAAATTTTATTCAGAGTTTTAATTATTATAACAGTATACTGTTCATTGCCAAGCCAAGTAGTGTATTATGCATGGTTATTTTATTTCCTTTCCATTTTTTTTTTCTTGGAGATGATAATTGCTTGATTGTCTTTGAATATTTTACTAAATTCTCCAGTTTCACAAAGCTCTGTAATATGCTTGTCAGGACAGTTTTCCACATATGCTAACCTGTCAGATAATATGCCATTTCTATTTATTTTCTTGATACATTGCTCTGGAGCACATCAAAGTCTTGTTGCAGTATGAGCTAGATCACTGCTTTCTTTGCAAGATGCAGAACTTTTGTGTGAGATTTGTCTACTGTATTTATGGAAACTCTTTTAGATTCTTAGATTTCCTGTTTTTTTTTGATTTGCTTCATAGTTTTGGTACATTATATTTTTCTGGGGCTTCCTAACAAAGATTGTTTTGAATGACATTTATATAAATCTTGTTCCCAAAGAATGACATTTTTGTTTGATGGTCCTTATTTTTGTAGTCTTAATAGTTACATAGATATGAAATGCCCATATGATAAATTTCTATTCTTTGCCAACCATGCTCCATAAATTAATAATTTTAATGTAGTTTTGATAAGCTAGCTAGGCAGGTATGTCAAAAGCCTTCTTCTTATAAGTCAACTGGTGAATACCATTTCAATGTTAACAACAAATGTGATCAAGCTCATCATGAACTCCAAGGAAGTTAATTTTTTGGAAAATTTTAATGTCTGATGTATCATTTTTCCTTCCACATTTGAATGATCTCATAATTTGATAAAGATAGAATTTAATATTGGAATAATTTTTCTTCCAAATTTTGAAACTCTGATCATTACCTTCTGTCTTCTCTTGTTGTATTTAGAAATCTGCTATTTTTCTTCTACATCCATTATATGCTACTCAGTGTTTCCTTTTTGAAGCTTTTAGAAACTTCTTTTTTCTCTTGGTACTCCATTATTTTATACTGATGACTTTCATGTGAATCTCTTTTCGTATATATGTATATATATGATTGTATATGTTGTATATACATTAATATATATTTAGAAGGTACAAATGCAGATTTCTTACATGCATATATTGCATAGTAAGTCTGGGCTTTAAGGGTATCCATCATCCAAATAGTGAGCATTATAGCCAATAGGTAAGGTTTCAACCCTCGCCGTCTCACACCATCCCACCTTTTGTAGTCTCCAATGTCTATTACTCCATGGGGTATGTCCATGTGTATCCATTTTTTACCTCTCACTTATAAGTAAGAACATGCAGTATTTGACTCTCTGTTTCTGAGTTATTGCATTGAGGATAATGGCTTCCACTTACATCCATGTTGCTTCAAAATACATGATTTCATTCTTGTTATGGCTAAGTACTATTCCATGGTGTGCATGTGTGTGTGTGTGTGTGTGTGTGTGCACGTGTGAGTGTGTATCACATTTTCTTTATCCAATATTCTGCTGATGGACACTTAGGTTTATTCCATATCTCTGCTATTGTGCATAGTGCTGCAATAAACATATGAGTGCAGGTATCTTTCTGATTCCATGATTTCGTTCTTTTTGGGTTTATGCCTAGTAATTGGATAGCTAGATCAAATGGTAGTGCAATTTTTAGTTCTTCTGGAAATCTCCACACTATTTCCATAAATGTTGTACTAATTTATATTTCCACTAAAAGCATATAAGTTTTTCCTTTTTTCCACAGCCTCACTAACATCTGTTGTTTTTTGGTTTTTAATAATAGCCTTTCTGACTCATGTAAGATAGTATCTCATTGTGGTTTTAATTTGCACTTTGCTGATTATTAGTGATGTTGAAATGTTTTTCATGTTTGTTGGCTGCATGTTTGTTTCTTTTGAGAAGTTTCTGTTCATGTCCTTTGCCCAATTTTTAATGAGTTATTCTTTTTTTCTTGATTTAAATTCCTTATAGATTCTGGATATTAGTCCTTTGTCAGATACATAGTTTGCAAATATTTTCTCCCATTTTGTATATTGTCTATTTACTCTTTTTATTGTTTATTTTGCTATGCAGAGGCTTTGTAGTTTAAATAAGTCCCATTTGCCCATTTTTTTGTTGTTGTTGTTTTTGCTTTTGAGGACGTGGTCATGAATTCTTTGCCAAGATCAGTGTCCAGAAGAGCTTTTTCTGTGTTTTCTAGTAGGATCCTTATAGTTTACAGTTTTATATTTAGGTCTTTAATCCATTGTTAATTAATATTTGTATATAGTGAGAGGTATGGGTCCAGTTTCATTATTCTGATATGAATTTTAGGATTGTTTTTTCTAATGCTGTGAAAAATGACATTGCTACTTTGATAGAAATTATGTTGAATCTCTAGATTGCTTTGGGCAGTATGACCATTTAATGATATCGATTCTTCTAATCCATGAGCATTAAATATTTTGCCATTAGTTGTGTCATCTATGATTTCCTTCATCAGTGTTTTGTAGTTCTCTTTATATAAATCTTTCATTTCCTTGGTTAGTATTTTATTTATTTTTTAAGCTATTGTAAATGAGATTGCTGTCATGATTTTATCCTCAGCTAGATTATTGTTTGTATATAGAAACATTACTGATTTCCATATGTTAATTTTGTGTGCTGAATCTTTACTGAATTCATTTATGAAATCTCAGAGTTTTTTGATAGAGTCTTTACAAATTATCAGATGTAAGATTATATCAGTGAGCAGAGGGATAGTTTGACTCCCTCTTATTCAGTTTGGATGCCATTTGTTTGTTTATTTCTCTTGCTTCATTGCTCTGGTGAGGACTCCAGTATTACATGGAGCAAGAGTGTGAAAGTTGCCATTCTTGTCTTGTTCCAGTTCTTACAGGAAATAGTTTTGGGAGGATTGGTACAATTCTTTGCATGTTTGGTAGAATTCAGCTATGAATTCTCTGGTCCTGGGCTCTTTTGGGTGGTAGATTTTTTAAATTACTGATCCAATCTCATTACTTATTGTGGGTCGATTCAGGAGTTTTATTTCTTCCTGGTTCAATATTAGGAGGTTGTATGTTTCCAGAAATTTGTCTAGTTCCTCTAGATTTTCTTATTTGTGAGTGTATAGTTGTTCATAACAGTCTTTGGTGATCTTCTGCATTTCTGTCATATTAGTTGTCTGTTTTCATTTCTGATTGTGTCTATTTGAATCTTCTCTCTTCTTTGTTAGTCTAGCTAGTATAATAGCTTGTGCATTTTTTAAACACTTTCTGAGAACCAGCTTTTCTTTTTGTTACTCATTTGTGTTGTTTCTTGGTCTCTATTTCATTTAGCTCTGCTCTGATTCTTATTTCTTTTTTTCTGCTAATTTTGGCTTTGCTTTTTTTTTCTTGCTTTCCTGGTTCTTTACGGCGTGACATTAGATTGTTAATTTGTGAATTTTTCTTCTTTTTTAATGTAGTCACTTAATGCTGAAAACTTCCCTCTCAGCACTGCTTTTGCCATATCCCACAGGTTTTGATTTTTACCGTTGTGTTACATTTTTGTGGTCTTTCAAATGGGGAACTCATGTCATTTAGTTCTATAAAACATTCATAAATTATTTCCTTGAAAATTTTCTATCATCGTTTTCTATATTCTCAGATTACTATAGGTTGGATTTTATACTTTATGGATTATGTCATATATATCTATACACATGCATATATATTTATTTATTTATATATTATCTTAGGCAGTCTCTCTTATTGCCATTTTTCTCATCTTTTTATTGTATTTCCCAGGATATTTTTCTTACTTGACTTTTCTGAATCTTAAAATATTATTTTGGCAGTTTTAAACTACTGAGAATTCTTAGTGTTTATTAATTATTTCTTTGTTTATAGCCTGTTATTATTGGAAAATAATACCTTTAATTTCTAATTATAACATGATTTCATTGACTTTTTTCTGTTGACTACATTTTCACTGAATTATTTATTCCTTCATGTCTCTCTCTTTTATGTTGAATAGTTCTTTAATATATATTCACCCTTGCCTGTTCACTCATGTTTATTAATGCCTCTCAAAAAGCTGGCTTTATCGTTAAATATTATATCATTTTCTGGCAGTCAGGATATTAATGAATGTTTTAATTTTAGAAGGTGTGTCTGCTATGTTAGTCTGTCATCTTTAATCTTAGGTGGTTTGTTTCTTTAGAAAATGATTCTACAAAAATTTGTGATGGGTAGAGTATAACTTATTTGTTTAAATGAAATAAGGCTCTCTAAATGATCAAGTAATATGCCAATACAATGCTTTGTTTTTAAAGATATAGTCAACATATTTTCACTGGTTATTCCTAGTTGCCAGGTTGTAAATGCGAAGGCAATATTACATGTGCCACTTTTTATATATCTGCTGTAACATTGTCTCTTTTAGGGTTTGGTTTTGGGAGTAGCACAATGATTAACACTATCTACAACTTTCTCCTATCCCATATGTTCTGACCTCCTGTCAAATCATCCATTAATTCCAGTGGCATAATAAAAACACATGTAAGATAGATACATTTTTAGGATCAGAAAATGTTTTTATTATATTTCCTTATTTTTTCAAAAGCTTGTGATACCCTTTAGCTTTCATTAAGAATTATGAATGTTTTAGAGGTAAGTTTCAAGAAGTATAGGTTTTTTCCAGTAGACTATAACATCTTGTCTAATGCAATGAGTAGTTTTACAGATACCCCTTTTATTAATCTTCCATGGAATAGTCATTTACTCCCAGAGTTTTCTTGTTTTATCTAGGAAATGTTACATGCTATGCCAGCTATATATTTTCTCTATTCCAGTAAATTTTTCTTGTGTATTTCTGTTTACTTCTGTGTTGTTCAAACTCTAGTGTGGAGATCATTTTAGCTCTGTTTACTTTTTTCTTAGCTTAGTATCATCTTTTTTTATTATCTCAAGGATAAGTTTCCTATTTTGCTTATAATTCATTACCATTAAAAAACTCCACAAAATGGAACTTTGTTAACTTGATACATCAAGATATTATAGAAATGTTTTTAAATGTTATTTTATTTTCTGGTTGGGAATATAAAAATATATAGAAACAAGTCTTATTTTATTATTGTTTAATGTTTTAAAGTATACTAAGAAGTACCTATGAGCTTATATCTGTTGACACTTTATCAGTATATTTATGTTCCTCTTACAGCATTACAGTCACCATTGAAATTATCTAGTACTAAGCTTGTATTGGAAATCCCTTTACATGAGATGAATCTTAATAAAAACATCACAAAAACTCGGGTATGTATAAAGAAGCGATGCGGTTTACGACTCTTCATGATTAATTTGATTATTCATAAGCATGAGTGATATGAACCATTCCCTATGATTAATTTCTCCCCAATCATTTATTCTATTTGGAGGAAGAATATTGGCATTTTTAGAAAACTTACATATAAAATTTCTCAGGAGTAATTTTCAAAGTATACAAATATGTATACAGCTATTTATAAATACATATATGCATATAATAAAAATATTAAAATAATTTTAATATAATTTATCCTATTCTCCTTATACAAATGGAAACTATGATTTAAATTAATATGAAATATATTCCATAGATAAACAAAAATGTAGTGGGAGGCAATAATAAATCTGAAAAAATATCCAAGTATGTAATAAAGTAGTTTCTATATTGTTACTATTTTTTTCTTAAAGGATATCTCTGCCTCTCTTCTAATTAGAGAGGAAAACAGAGAGACATGCATAAAAAAAGCAGCTCAGGACACATTATAGAATTTTATATTTGCACTGCCCCTTTTTGTCTTATATATTGTTATACCTGTAACCAATTTTGAATCTTTATATCATTCAAGAAAATTTATGTGGAGAGAATATTTAGCATTACATTCATAAAAAATAGCAGAGTACTATATAAAATTATAGTTAGAGATCAATAAAGGATCTACTGAAATTAAAATGTTACTGTTTAGAGTATGAAAAGTCAAGAAAATTTCTACTTCGAATAGAACTTCAAGGATACAAAAGACCTTATATGTGGGGCTAGAAAGGCAACTTCAATTAACTGAATTTAATGGATTTCAGATAAAAAACTATCCCTTCATAAATGTGAGATTATTTTGTATCATTGAAATTTTATTCAATCCATGTAAGAAAAGAAGATCTAGACACCAATAGCATTCTCTCTTTTGAGGGAAAAGTGGTACATTGGCCCCATGGAGAAAAAGAAATGTGACTCTGATCTTCTACTTAAACTTCCAGTGAATGATATTTGCAGTCATAATATATAAGATATATGATACAGAGAAGACTCAATATGTTTATGGAAGGTTAAGTTGACAGAAGGGTTAAGGATGTTGGAAAAAAAATAAAACTCATTTTACATAGTGGGTAATTAAAGGGTGTTGTCTAAAGTAGAAAGAGAGAGGAAAAAAAGCAAGAGGTATATATATTTTGCTTAAACTTACCAACTGACTAATGTAAGAATTAAAAAAGAATAAATATCCAAAAATGGGAAGTGGAGCAAGGAGTATAGGTAGTGCCAATGAGCTGAATCTTCACCTTTCCTAGTAGGCAGTCAAAAGACAATGTCTAAAGCTGATAAACCATAAAATAGCCATGCAGCAGGCAGATAATGGCTCCAAAGATACTTAAGTATTCATCTCTAAAATTTGTGAATATATGACCTTATATCACAAAAGATACTTTGCTGATGTAATTATGGTGAGGGACTCAGAGAAGGGGAGATTTTCCTGAATTATCTAGGTGACCCCAATCTAATGAGTGGTTAAAAGCAGAGAACCTTTTCTAACTGTGCTCAGAGGGAGATGTGACAACAGAAGGGTCAGAGTAATGCAGTGTTCAACATAGAGGAAGAAGGCCACCGACTGAGGAATGCGCCTGGCCTCTAGAAACTAGAAAAGGCAATGAAAGGGCTCTTTCCTAGAACCTTCAGAAAGGAACGCACTTCCTGCTAACGTGTTGACCTTAGCCAAATGATATTTGTGTTGAAACTTTAATCTATAGAACTGTGATACATAATAATAAATTTGTGTTTTCTTAAGTCCCTATGTTTGTGGTAATCTGTTATGGCAGCAATAAAAAACTAACATAAGCCATATTGGCATCACATTTAGATTAAAGCTATTCTAGATAAAAATTTGAATCATAATTGGCTAAAATTGGTTGCTTCTGGGAAGCAGAACTTTTGATGAGGAGGAGTTTAGTGGGACAACTGCTTTAAATCAAGTATTTTGAACTTTTTGTGTAAGCTGCATACATATATCATTTTGACAAAAATTTAAAGAAAAAAATAACACTAAACATACTGAACAAATTAACCAACGTTTCTCTGTAGGTAACTGTATCAGTTCCATTCTCAGAATTATAAGCTATAGAAGGTAGACAGCATTTTGGCAGTGTAATAACTTTTCCTCATTTTAAAATGACAAAAATTAGCTTAAAATGGCTGGTATGATTATGTGCTCACTTTCTGTATTAAAACATGTTGTTTTCTTTAGAATGTCGAAATTGCCTTTTTATAGTTAGGATATACCAATATTAGAGCTAAATAGATGCTTAGGTAATTCAAGGCTTGGGAATAAATTGGACTCATTGTTTATCTTATGTATTTTAAATCAATCATGCTTTAGAGAGAAATGAAGTATATATTTTGTTGTGGTGATAATTGTATGGCTCCTTCTGTACTCTTCAAATATTTGAAGAGTAAAGTTGATGAACAAACCTGGTTGATAGTTTTATTTTAATAGCAGTTAACATTAGAAAGATGAGTCTGCCTGCAAGTCAGGCCCATAATGTTCAGATTTACTAAAATGTTTCAAAGATAGTGCAGAGAATTTCTGATAGCTTTCACCCAACATTACCTAATGTCACCTTACACAACCATAGAGGTTTTTTTTTTTTAAATGAGAAATTAATGTTGGCTTATTATTAACTAAACAATAGACTCTATTCAGAATTAAATGGTTTTTCACTAATGTCCATTTACCATCTCAGGGCCCAGCCAGGATAGTACATTGCATTTAGTCTTATCCAACCTGTGATAGGATTGCAATCTTGTTTATTTTTTAATGACCTGCTGCTTTTAAAGAGTATTTGTCTAGCATTTTTTGAAAATGTCTTTTAATTTGAGATTGTCTGGTGTTTTTCACCTGACTAGACTGAGTTTTTATTTTCCATGGGTTTTGAAGAAGAATGTTACCGAGGTGAAATAATTTGTGATAAAAGAATACATGATATGAAAATGACTAATTACTGGTGATATCTGCTAGGTTTCTCCACTGTGGAGTTACTATTTTTCACTTTCCATACTCTATTCTTTGGAAGTGTGTGATCAATTTCAGCCTACAATCAAATGGTAGAAGGTTAAGCTCTACTTTCTGGAGGGGAATATTTACATATATTACTCAGAAATTTTCTTTAAAAAAGATTATTTCCACTATGTATTTATGTTATTACATAATATATCAGTATAAACACACATATATTTGTTTTTATACTTTCAGTTATAATTTAACACTATTTATTTTGTTGCTAAAAGTGTTTCTGCTTTGGCCATTATAAGCTCGTTTACACTGGTCCTTTGACAGGCTCCCATCCTTGTGATTTTTAAGTATTTTCTTATTTACTGGCACTATCAAATGTTCCAGGCTCATCTTTTATTTTACTTGCTCCAGTTCTAAAATCAACGTTTCTCCAAAATCCCCTAGTACTTTTTATTGTAGAATTTAGAAACCAAGATCTAAGTATCGTGTATACAAGTTGCTACTGCAGTGTCACAGGTTCTAGGCCCTTTCAACAAATAGGAAATGTGTGTATATAGGTTAATCCCTACATACACGTATACCTATAATTATCTATATATGTGTCTCTCTATCTATCCATATATCCATCTAACACCAGTTCAGATTGATATCTCTAATCTAGCACCACAGTGTCGATTCCCATCTTTCTCTCTTATTCATTTTTGACTTATTTCTCTGACAATGAGAAATCTGCCTCTCATTTTTTACTTTTTATTTACTGATTTTTTAATCCTAATTTCAAGTAAAGAAGTTTCAGAGTTTCTAACGTGTAGCCTATTAAAATTGCTGACACGTTTATCACCTAGAGTACATTATTCATACACAATTCTTATAGTCTTTAGCCTTGTAGCTTTCAGTTAAAAACATAGTTTTTCAAAGTTATTAAGGTCAGTTTCTCCCCACCCCTAACTACATTCAGTGAGGTTATTACTAAGGTCAATTTCTCCATACCCCAACTACATTCAGTGAGGTTATTTCACACATTTGTAATACAGTGCATCAACATTCCAAGATGGATTACAGACTGTGATGCACTGTATTACAGCTGGGTTGATTGTTTTTGATTTACATACATTTAAGTTCGCCCTTTTTAGTATACAAAAGTTTTGGGTTTTGAAAAATGCATGGAATAGTGTATCTACCCCTTCATTGCCATAGAAAATATTTTCATCGGATTAAAAACCGCTTTGTTTCTCTAATATCATTTTGAAGCATTTTATCTATGATTAATCATTTGAATTTATATATAGGCTCATCAAATTGAGATGTAATACAATTAAATTTTATATTACCTGCTATAATTTTTGACATTTTTAAAAATCTTTTTGTGTGTGTGAGCAGAATCTTGTTTTACATAATATTACCGAACGCCATGTGACATGGACTTTGGATATTAATAATACTGGCAACCTTTTCAAAGATGGCACATTCAACTTCAGTGCATTAAAGGGGCTTCTACAACCGCAGGAAAAGTACAATGTTTCCATAAATTTCAGTCCAAGTAAGATCTTTTCTCCTATATTTGCAGTTATACTTTCAATTTATCCTTCATATATGAGATTGTTTTATTATGTAGTCAGAAATTTAGATTATTTTTTCCTTTTAATTTGAATAATTATAAATAATGCAATTTTATTGATCTCATTTTTGAATGTTACATTATTTAATTGACAAAGTTGGTATATATTCAAGGTGTACAATGTGAGGATTTGATTTTTGTATACATTGTGTAATGACTGCCACAATCAAATTACTTAACATATCCATTATCACCCATGTTGTATATTAGATCCCCAGAAACTTGTTCATCTTATACCTGAAAGTTTGTGCCCTTTGATCAACATCTCCCCATTTCCCCCACTCCCAAGCCCCTAGAAGACAATATCCTGCACTCTGCTTTCATGAGTTTGAACTTTTAGATTCCTCATGGGTGAGATTATACGGTAATTGTCTTTCTGTGTCTGGCTTATTTTATTTATAATAATGTCCTCTAGGTTCAACCATTTTTTTTTTTTTTTGCTAAGGGCAGGATTTTCTTCCTTTGTATGAATGAATAGCATTCTATTGTGTATACACACATCACAATTTATTTATCCACTCATCCATCAATGGACACTTCCATAATTTGGCCATTTTGAATAATGCTGCAATAAACATGGGTGTACAGATATCGGAGATACTGATTTTATTTCCTTTGAAATTACTGGATCATATGATAGTTCTATTTTTAATTTTTTGAGGAACATTCTCAAAATTCTGCTTATCACATTCAGTCACTATAGTACAATGCAATCTGTTTTTCATTTTATTAGACTTATAAAATACCCAAATTCTGAGGACACTGTTTTACACATGTGGTAATCTAGATAAAATACCCACAACTGGCTCAGTTATCAGTAGAAATTCAGGCAGGGTAAGAATCTATTATAGCTTTTAAGCTTATTAGAGAGTTCATTGAGCAGTGTGTTCTGTCTCTCAATAATATTCTATTAGCACTGTGCTGCAATAACTTGATATTCTACTATATCTATTAGCATGGCATTGTATAATCATTTTAGTTTTGTGTGTGAGAAACATCTCATAGCATATTATGATTAGTAGGTTTAAAAATGTTCAAATTTTTTATTACCTCTTTTTAAATTTTTGAAAATATGATATAAATTATCAACTTTTCTTTGCTTTCTGAGATTTGTTTTGTAAAAATAATTAAGTTTCATTATGTAGCTCTCTAGTTTCTTCTCTGTTTCTGCCATATTCTGGTTTGAAAGAAATAGCACAAAGGCTATTCCAGTTAAACCTACCATCCGTATTTCTGTTCAGAACTTCTCCTTTATGTCCCTGTCAACATTTATACTCAGATAAAATGGACTGGACTGGTCAATCTAGAAGGAAATAAGAAACATTTTCATTTGACTTTTCATTCAATATGGGACTGGGCCATAGCAGTCAAATCTATGGTTTCCTTTATTAGGCTCCCAATCTTACTGTTTTGTTGTTGTTGTTGTTGTTGGAGACAGAGTCTTGCCCTGTCACCCAGGTTAGAGTGCAATGGCACGATCTCAGCCCACTGCAACCTCTGCTTCCTGGGTTTAAACGATTCTTTTGCCTCAGCCTCCCAAGTAGCTGGGACTAGAGGTGCGCACTACCATGCTTGGCTAATTTCTCCATTTCTAGTCAAGCTGCATTTTAAAATACTTTTCTTTCAACAGCACTTCATTACATGTCCTACGTTCTCCAGCAAGCTAAATCTAATTTCTGGGTAATTTATTCTGCACCATTAAATAGTTGTAACATCATAGTACATTTTGAAATTTAGTAATGTTTCGGCTATGTAAATGTTTTTGTGTGTTTTAACTAATTTTAAATACCCTTAAAATTTGTTTTTCATTAGAACATCCTGGAAAATACACAGCAGATATTCCTATGCTTTTAAATGATATTCCAGTTTGCTATAGAATATTATCTCTTACTGGAGAAGTAAAATCACCAAAGTTATTGTTTGACCCTCCATTTATATTTTTCACTCCTGTTCCTTTGAATATAACAACTGTGATGGATGTCAAAATTTTACCTCAAAACTATTTCAGGTAAATACTTAATGTGAATTTACCACATCTTCTTTATATGCTTTTTTTGTTTGTGTCTCTGTTATGTAAGAGTTATAAATAATGTCTGACCTATTTCTATAGTTGGAAAGAACTATTAAAATATTTAACAAAAAAACCCTCTAATTATCTCACAGCCATTGAATTTTCCTGTATATATATATATACACATATATATATATATTTTTTCTTTGCTGTGTCTCTCTTCATGGTGTAATAAGCAAGCTTGAAAATTCAATATAGGTCAGGCACGATGGCTCACATCTGTAATCTCAGCCCTTTGGGAGGCCGAGGTGGGCAGATCATGAGGTCAGGAGATTGAGACGATCCTGACCACGGTGAAACCCCGTCTCTACTAAAATACAAAAAATTAGTTGCGTGTGGTGGTGTGCCTGTAGTTTTAGCTACTTGGGAGGCCAAGGCAGGGGAATTGCTTGGACCCAGGAGACGGAGGTTGCAGTGAGCTGAGATCGCGCCTGGCGACATAACAAGACTCCGTCTCCAAAAAAAAAAAAAAAAATCTATATATTAGTTTTCTATTGCTATGTGAAAAATTATCACAAATGTAATGCCTTAAATCATGCATTTGATGTCTCAAACAACATGAATTTGTTTATTATCTTGCAGTTTCTCTGACTCAGTAGTCCAGCTGGCTTAGCTGTATCCTCTGCTGAGTGTCTTAATAAGCAGAAGTCAAGGTGTTGGCTGGAGTGGCACTTTCACTTGAGGCTCAATCTTCCTCCAACCTCTCAAGTTGTTGACAGAATTAATTTCATGGTCCTTATAGATCTAAAGCATCATTTATTGACTAGGGACACACTCAGTCCACCCTCAAGTCCTAGCCATGTGGTCACATCCTCACAACATAGTATACAACTAATTCAAGGCCAAAAGTATACCATCTATCAGACTTCGCTGCCTCTGACTTTCAAACCCTTTTTTATGATCTCAACTAATTGTGTCAGAACCATCCATGATAATCTCTCTCTTGTTTTATTCAAAGTCAATTAATCAGAGACCTTAATTATACCTGAAAGGTCCCTATACATATCTATGTATATATACATATATTTATATATATACATTAATATATATATAATGAATGTATGTATATACATATATATACATTATATACATACATATATTTATATATATACATATATTTATATATGTGTGTGTATTGTGAGAGGCTATGTTGTTTGTTGTGGAATGTTTAGCAGCGTCCATAGCCTCTACCCAATAGCAATCCTCCCCTTGATGTGACAAAAAATATATATCTCCACACATTGCTACATGGCTCCTGGGGAACAAAATCACTCTCAGTTGAGAAGCACCAAAGTGAAATGATAGGAAGAGATATAACAGCATAACCAAAATAAAGCTGGGTAGCAGTATTAATTTCAAATGCAATAAACTTTAATAGGTAAAGTATATTTTTAAGATGTAAAAGTAATCAAATAATTGTAAAAGATTAAATTCACCTGGAAGCCAACAGAATTCTAAAATTCTATGCATAATTAAAATTGTCTTAAAATATGTAACTTCCAAATTTAAATTGGGAAAATTTGACTAGTCCTTCATACCTCTAGGATATTAAAACATGTATCAGAAGTGTTGATGAGTCCAGAGACAAGATATTTGAACAATATTTGTAATAAGCTTCATTCATTCAACATGTAAAAATTGCACCTTTCAATTAGAGAATACACATTTTTAATCAATCATGAGACATTTATAAAAATTGACAATGTATGATTCTATAGTTATAAGTCAAGTCTCAAAATTTTTTAAAGAGCTGACATAATATAGACTACATTCTCCAAAAATAAATATAATAAATTAAAAGTCAGTAAAGATAACAAGATCAACCATGAGTTAGAAAATGTTAAAAAAAATTCTACAGAGAGTGAAAGAAGAAATCATACTGAATTTCACAAATAAATAATAATTAAAATACTAGATTCCAAATCTTTAAAACATTCACTGAGAGTCATGAATGTATAATACAATCAAGTACTGTAAACACCATCTGGACATTAGAGCTGAAAACTAAACTTAAAACAGCTACTAGGACTTCTACTGCTTTTTTAAGAAAAACAATTAGGCCTGCATCATTGTTTATCTGTTTTATTAAATAAACATCAAAATTTCAGTGATTGAAGAAAAATACCTTAATAAAGTACAGTAAGATTATCCATACATGGAAACATGCAATGTGAAATGCTGATATTAGGAAAGAAAAAAATGATTGGAAATTTTAAACATTGAACTTAAGAAGTAAGATTAAAAAAATAGAACCTTAGGCTAAACTCATGTAGTGTAGAAGGTAGAATTTTAATTTCTACACAGTAGTAATTAAAGGAATATAAAAAAATATACAAAACAGAAACTCATTGGAACCAAAAGTTTCTTCTTTGAAAGACTGATATAATGGATACTAATACAGTGAATTTGACAAGGAACAAAACAGAGAAGAGGCAGTTAAATAATGTTAGAAATAAGGAAGCATAACCATAAATCCAAAGAAAAAATGAGATAATCAAAATACTACAAGGAGATCTATTCCAATACATGTGAAAACTTAAATGTGAAAGTTGTAGAAATGTATTATTTACTAAAAATATACTGGGAATAAATAGAAAGCCTTTGAGTCAATACTTGAAATTTTGTAAGAAAACATCCTCTGATGATTTTACAGTCAAGTTTTACTGAACTTCCAGGAAACAGATATATCAAACTATAGAATAATAGATAATGTGCCCTAATTTGTTTTATGATCTCAGAAATTTCTATTATGAAATCAGGAAATGGCAGTATAAGAAAGATGAATTATTGCCTAAGCTGTGTTATGAACAAACATATAATTGTCCAAAAAGAATCAAACCATGTGAATATAAGATAGATCATGACCAAATTGTTTGTATTCCAGTATTTCAAGGCTTGTCTATCATTGAAAGATCTAAAGTGTCATTTTGTATTATCTATCACATTCACAAATTAAAGAGAATAATGATATGACAATTTTCATAGGTTGAGAATAAAGGCATTTGATAAAATTTTTACATCATTCATGGAAAAACTCTCAACAAACAGTAATAAAATGTTTAGATGTTCTTTAATTGTTTAAGATCCTGTCATATAAGCCTAGAGCAAATATAATTATTGATACTGGAATATACATGAATTACCTTTTAACAAAAGAAAAATCAGCGGTGCTTATTATCACTGCTTCCCTCAAGCATTTTAATAGAGAACCTAACATATGGCAGGGGGATAAGAAAAACAAAATGTATAAGGGTTAGGAAATAAAACTCAGAAATGTCATTGTCTGTATATTACATTATTTTTTCATGGAGGAAATTCAAAGAATCTACAGGAATTTTTTTAAAACTGGGAAGATCACTTATCAAAATAGGCAAACATAATTTTAATATTTAAAATTCAATATAATTTCAGCATACATACAGCACACAACTTTAAATTACTATTTATAATAACATCAAAATTTAAAAGATAATAGATAAAACTGAACAAAAGATATGAATGAACTGTATGGAACTGTATAAAGAAAATTATAAAACTTAAGTTAAAGAACTCATAAATAAATACACCCATATTCATGGATTGGAATGTTCAATGCTGTAAAAAAAAGTTTTCCACAAATAAATTCACATATCTCATGTGATGTTAATAAAAATTCAACTAAAGTTTTCATGGAGATTGAAAATTTTAACTTTATATGGAAGGGTAAGGATCAAGAATAGCTAGCCGGGTGTGGTGGCAAACGCCATTTTAATTGGGGTGAGATGATATTTCATTGTAGTTTTGATTTGCATTTCTCTAATGATCATTTATGTTGAACACCTTTTCATATCCCTGTTGGCCATATGTATGACTTCTTCTTCTTCTTTTTCTTTTTTTTTTTTTTTTTTTTTTTTTTTTGAGACAGAATCTTGCTCTGTCACCCAGGCTGGAGTGTAGTGGTGGGAGCTTGGCTCACTGCAACCTCCGCCTCCAGGTTCAAGCGATTCTTCTGCCTTAGCCTCCCGACTAGCTGGGATTACAGGCACCCGCCACCATGCCAGGCTAATTTTTATATTTTTAGTAGAGACGGGTTTTCACCATGTTGGCCAGCCTGATCTCAAACCCCTGACCTCAGGTGATCTGCCCTGCTCGGCCTCCCAAAGTGCTAGGATTATAGGCATGAGCCGCTATGCCTGGCCCACCATTTTTATGTCTTCTTTTGAGAAATGTCTATACAATTTTTTTGCCCATTATTAAATTGGACTATAAGGTTTTTTTTTCCTATAGGGTTGTTTGAGCTTCATATGTCTTCTGGTTACTAATCCCTTGTCAGATGTGTAGTATGCAAATATTTTCTCCCATTCTGTGCATTGTATTTTCACTTTGTTGACTGTATCTCTTGCTGTACAGAGGTTGTTTAACTGGCTGTGATCCCATTTGTCCACTGTTGCTTTGGTTTACTGTGCTTCTAGGGTATTTTTCAAGAAATTTTTGCCCAGCCTAATGTCCTGGAGATTTCCACATGGTTTTCTTGTAGTAGTTTTAAAGTTTGAGGTCTTATGTTTTAAGTCAATCCATTTTAATTTGATTTTTGTATATAGGATGAAAGATGGGTATCTAGATTCATTCTTCCACTTATAAATATTCAGTTTTTCTGCCACCATTTTCTGCATAGTGTTTTTTCTCCAGTGTATGTTCTTGGCATCTTTGTCAAAAATAAGCTCATAGTATTTGTGTGCATTTGTTTCTGATTTCTCTATTCTGTTCCATTGTTTTAAGTGGCTGTTTTTATACCAGTACCATGCTGTTTTGGTTACTATACCTATGTAGTATAATTTGAAGTCAGGAAATATAATCTGTCTAGTTTTGGGCTTTTTACCTAGCGTTGCTTTGGCTACTCTGTTTTTTGTGTGTGGTTTCATATCAATTTCAGAATTTTTTTCCTATTTCTGTGAAGAATGTCATTGGTATTTTGAAAGGAACATTTGATTATCTCAAGTGGTTCTTAGTTAAATTAAAATATCATCCATCTTATATTGTGACCAGAAAATAAGAGATGTCACAAAGATATCTTTAATAATTGGGCACATGATTACAAATACTTTTTTTGTAATTTTCCTGAGGATTCAAAAAAATGAAATATACATTTAGAGCCAATTACTTGCAGGTATTTTGAGCTAATGAAACATTTTTTTAAAATTTTTAAACAGAATGTCAACTCTACGTGTCCAGATTCCCACAGTAAGGCTTCTTGATGGCCAAGAAATTCAGCCTCTTACTGTGAAATTTCCAAAAGGCAGCATCGTCCGAGGCTCTCCCAATGGAATTAATAATAAGATGACTTGCTGCCTCATTCTCAACTCACCTAAGCCTGTGTCGTTTTTTACCAATCTTCTTTTCTGTGATGATGCACAAAACTGGTAAGATATCTAAATGTAGATTATTTTGTATCTGACATTAAAGAATACCGTGTTTATATTTTACACTGTTGTAAAATGTTAAAAACAGAGGGATCTAATATAATAAACTTGGACATAAAGATTCTTTCTAAAGTTCCAAATGTAAGTGTGCTCTTACAAAAAAGCAGCATAATAGTGGCTACCAATTTATACTCTGGAGCTAGACTGCCGAGGGTTACATCCTGGCTTTGTTAACACTACTTCTGAGCCTCTCAGTTTCGTCATCTGTGAAATGGAGCTAATAGCAGAACCTATCCCAACTGTCATCATGAAAAGTACAGTGAATTGGTAATTACTAAGCACTTGGACAGGAAGTAACCCAAAGGAAATGCTAAATAAGTATCAACTGAAAGTGAGAAACATCAGCATAATGATTTCCCCACAATATGGCTTTGTTACATGTTGCTTTAACGGTGTCAGTAGATTTCAAATATACCTTGGTGAAATGATGTTTCTGGATATCTTATCTTGTAGGATGAGAAATACCATTTTTACATCATATCCTGAAATAACTTGACTGACTAAATGGAAAGAGGTTGAAGTGTAGAGCTATAAAGTTTGTTTAAAAGGCTTACAGTGATAAGTAAAATTAATGTCAGTGTATGTTCTCTATGTGCTCATTTCTTAACATTTAGAGGTGCCACTTGTATATTTGTAGTCAAAGGACTGATTCATATGTTTGCAATTAGAAGAGAGAGGAACAGATAGTAAAAGAATGTCACATTAAAGGCAAAGTGTAGCTGTATCCAGGACACAGTGAAAAACATTCAGTGACATTGCTTGAGGCTACTTTCAAGCACTGAATTCCATGTCTGTCATGGAAGGCATTCTGTCTTTTTGTATGTTACTGAACTTCTTCATAAAAGTTTAATCGTATTTCTCTGCATTCAACAAATTCATACCTTTCCTGAAGCTCTATGTGGTGTGTACTTTTCAACTCATCAGTAAAAATCATTAATATCTTATCCATGAATGTCTTAAAGCTAATGCAGTCTCACACCACATTAACAGACTTAGGAAATAAATAGTTTCACTAAATATTATGGGAGCTAAGTGGCTTCTGAAAATAGGGGTATAATTTGCCTCTAAGAGGGGCATGAACATAACTTCACAGTGCCAATGTGTTGAAGCCTGGTTGGCAAACGGGACAATAAGACTTGAACACATTCTCTAGAGGGAGTAGAATGATTCATATGATAGTTTTCTTTTCTTTTTGTTAAGCATTTCCTTTCAGTCCTGAGTATTATTTGTTCTTATCTGGAATTCCTCACCATTTTTCTAAATATTCTCTTCTTACATATTTCACAAAACTCCATTTCAATCAGCAGATTTGGGATAAATTAGAGCTATTGGAACTAATTTAGAAACTTTGCAAATCATAGATGAGCAACAAAATACTTTTCTGTACAACCAGATAAACAAGGAATTAAGACCATAAGCATTCCCTAGAGTCTTAATACTGGCAAATCATTTTTCTGGTGACTGGCTAACTCGTTATCTGATTTTCCCATAGTAGTGAATATGATCCTCATTGTTCTCTACTCTCCAATGCTGTCCTTGCCTTCCTTTCTTTGGGCATCCCATTTCTGATCTCATTGAGATAAATGAGGTATTCTAGAAAAGAATTCCTCAAGAGCTTCTTTTTCACTTCAGAATTTCTATGAAATAAATTGTACTCACTTATTATTGTTAATCTATTAGCTTATATTTATTGTAGGGAAACCATTTGTGTACTCTGCCCAAGATTTAGGGAAAGAAAGGGGGCAAATCCTTGATGGATGTTAGTGTGGTAGGTTTTATTGCCCTACATTGAAGCCTTTATTTGCATCTGGTTTGTTCATATTGAAGCCCATGTGCCTAATTAAAAATACAACACTGATTTCTTCATTTTTTGCTTTCTTTTACTTTGTAAAATTCTTTCATAATGTGATTTCTCTTGGGGCTAACATGCTTGGTGTTTAATTTGTTTTCTTTAGATTTTTGTCACATTTGGATTGGCTCAACCAGCTTAAAATCTGTTAATAATAGTAGGAACAAGTATTTTCTGCTAATGTGTCTGCTCTCCATTCCACAATCATGTGCTCGCAGCTCAGAGATTATACACTCTACTTCCCTCTTCCCCAATTTCCCAAAAAGTCTGGGGATAGAGGTTTTATTCAGTTGGTGCAAAAGTAATTGCAGTTTTTTCCATTACTTTCAATGTCAGAAAAACTGCGATTACTTTTGCACCAACCTAAATATATATCTATGTGAGAAATGGTGATGTGAACAAGGAGTATTATAAACAGTAAAATAGAGCATGAGGTATGGAGGATAAAACAACTCATAATTTAATGACATTTTGGGTGTTATGGTTTGGTGAATTCTGACAAGATTTAGCTGGGAGATGAAACTAAAAAGGCAGCAGGAACAGATTATGAAAGTCATCCATGCTCTGCTTTGGTATCCATGAGTGAGAAATAGGGTGAGAACTAGGAGAGTGTGATGTTATGGATATCAAGGCTTGAAAAAATATAGGAAGCATAAGGTCTACAGCTATTAATTAATATAAGTCAGGTACTACTCATAGGCTAGATTTCATGGGATCCACACAGGAGTTCTGAGAAGTGGGTTTTATTTTTGTTGTTGTTGTTGTTGTTGTTGTTGTTTCTAGATTATCATCTCTGTTTTACAGAAGAAGAATCTAAGGTCCATAATGTGACCTAATGCTTGTCAGAACTCACTCAAACATTAAATGGGGGAGCCAAGATGTAAACCATATTTTGGTTTCCAAAGATGTTCTACTTAGTCACCTTATTTTAAGTACCATTTAGACAATAAAGAATCATATAGACACTTTTATAATAATATGTTTTTCAAACAATCCCATCAAAAAGTTGGTAAAAGATATGAACAGACTCTTTTCAAAAGAAGACATTTATATGTCCAACAAAAATATGAAAAAATGCTCATCATCACTGGTCATTAGAAAAGTGCAAATCAAAACCACATTAAGATACCATCTCATGCCAGTTAGAATGGTGATCATTAAAAAATCTGGAGACAACAGATGCTGGAGAGGATGTGGAGAAATAGGAACACTTTTACATTGTTGGTGGGAGTGTAAATTAGTTCAACCATTGTGGAAGACAGTGTGGTGATTCCCCAAGGATCTAGAAATAGAAATTCCATTTGACCCAGCAATCCCGTTACTAGGTATATACCCAAAGAATATTAATTATATACTGGGTATATAATTAATTGGGTATATACTCAATTAATTATAAAAACACATGCACATGTATGTTAATTGCAGCACTGTTTACAATAGCAAAGACTTGGAACCAACCCAAATGCCCATCAATAACAGACTGGATAAAAAAATGTGGCACATATCCACCATGGAATACTACGCAGCCATAAAAGAGGATGAGTTCATGTCTTTTGCAGGGACATGGATGAATCTGGAAACCATCATTCTCAGCAAACTGACACAAGAACAGAAAACCAAACACCACATGTTATCACTCATAAGTGGGTGTTGAACAATGAGAACACATGGACATGGCACAAACTGGGGTCTGTTGGGGGGTGAGGGCTAGGGGAGTGATAGCAGGGAGTGGGGAGATTGGGGACAGATAACATTAGGTAAAATACCTAATGTAAGTGATGGGGGGATAGAGGCCGCAAACCACCATGGCATGTGTATACCTATGTAACAATCCTGCAAGATCTGCACATGTACCCCAGAACTTAAAGTAAAATTAAAAAAGAAAAAAGAATCATATGTTTTTGAGGGTTGTACTACTATATGTCATATGTAGATTTTCCAAAGAGTAAGATATATGTTTTCTTTCTTTCCTGCTCTTCTGCGTATATTTCTCTCTCTCTTTCTCTCTCTCTGTCTCAGACACACACACACAATGCACACACACACATAAAACTTCTATGTTCCGCATATAGTAAAGATAGAATTCCAATCTACTCAATAAGTACTGAAACATTATTTATTTATTTTCCTCAATATATTAATTAATTTGGCAAAATCTCATAAATTGTCTCTATAGTTATAGCATAAAATCAAACAAATATGAAATGTAACTATGTAGTCAAAGAACATAGTTGTTGTGGTTCCAGTGATATCAGGAGCAGTGGACCTGCACATTTGTTCTTGGCTGGTGTTTAAAAGTGTCATTGTCTGATAAATGGTTTAGCTCTGTCTCCACCCAAATTTCATGTTGAATTATAGCTTTCATAATCCCCATGTGTCATGGGAGGGACCTCATGGTAGGTAACTGAATCATGGGTGTGGGTTGTCCTGTGCTGTTCTTGTAATAGTAAATAAGTCTCATGAGATCTGATGGTTTTATAAAGGGCAGTTTCTCTGCACACTCTCTCTTGCCTGCCACCATGTGAGATGTGAATTTGCTCCTCCTTCACTTTCTGCCATGACTGCACAAGGCTCCCCCAGCCATGTGGAACTGTGAGTCCATTAAACCTCTTTTTCTTCATAGCTTGCCCCATCCTGGGTATTTCTTCAGAGAAGTATGAAAATGGACTAATACAGTAATTTGGTACCACAGAGAGTGGGGTGCTGCTGTAAAGATAGCCAAAAATGTGGACACAACTTTGGAATTGGGTAACAGGCAGAGGTGGAACAGTTTGGAGGGCTCAGAAGAAGACAGAAAAATGTGTGAAAGGTTGGAACTTCCTAGAGACTTGGAGGGCTGACAAACCAGGAAGATGTAGGAAAGTTTGGAGCTTTCTAGAGACTTGTTGAATGGTTTCTACCAAAATACTGATTGTGATATGGACAATAAAGCCAAGGCTGAGGTAGTCTCAGATGGAGATAAGGAACTTGTTGAGAACTGGAGTAAAGGTCACTCTTGCTATGCAAAGGGACTGGTGGCATTTTGCCCCTGCCCTAATGATCTGTAAAACTTTAAACTTGAGAGAGAGGATTTAGGGTATCTGGCAGAAGAAAGTTCTAAGTGGTCAAGTGTTCAAGAGGAAGCAGAGAATACAAGTTTGAAAAATTTGCTGTCTGACAATACAGTAGAAAAGAAAAACCCATTTTCTGGGGAGAAATTTAAGTCAGCCGCAGAAATTTGCATAAGTAACAAGGAGCCAAATACTGATCACCAAGACCATAGGGCAAATGTCTCCAGGGCATGTCAGAGATCTTCATAGCAGCCCCTCCCATCACAGGTCTGGAGGCTTAGGAGGGATAAATGGTTTCCTGAGCCAGGAATAGGGCCCCCCTGCTGTGTACAGCTTAGGGACATGGTGCCCTGTGTCCCAGCTGCTCCAGCTGTGGCTAAAAGGAGTCAAGGTGTAGCTCAGGCCATGGCTGCAGAGGATGGAAGTCCAAAGTCTTGGCAGCTTTCACTTGGTGTTGAGCCTACAGGTACACAGAAGTCAAGAGTTGAGGTTTGGGAACCTACCCCTAGATTTCAGAGAATGTATGGAATCATCTGGATCTCTAGGCAGAAGTTTGCTGCAGGGGTGGAGCTATTATGGAGAACCTCTGCTAGGATAGTAAGGAAAGGAATTGAGGGGTCAGAGCCCCCACACAGAGTCTCCACTGGGGCACTGCCTAGGAGAGCTGTAAGAAGAGGTCCACTGTCCTCCAGACCCCAGATGCACTGACAGCTTATACTATGCACCTGGAAACGTTGCAGACCCTCAATGCCAGCCCATGAAAGCAGCCAGAAGAGGGGCTGTACCCTGTAATGCCACAGGGGTGAAGCTGCCCAAGACCATGGGAACTAACTTCTTGCATCAGTGTGACCTGGATATGAGACATGGAGTCAAAGGGGATCATTTTGGAGCTTTAAGATTTGCCTGTCCTGCTGGATTTTGGACATGCACGAGGTCTGCAGACCTTTTCTTTGGGCCAATTTCTCCCATTTGGAATGGCTGTATTTACCCAATACCTGTCCTCCATTGTATATAGGAAGTAATTAACTTGTTTCTGATTTACAAGCTAAGAGGTAGAAGGGACTTGCCTTGTCTCTGATGAGACTTTGGACTGTGGAATTTTGATTTAATGTTGAAATGAGTTAAGACTTTGAGGGACTGTTGGGAAGGCATGATTGGTTTTAAAATGTGAGGACATGAGATTTGGGAAGGGCCATGGGTGGAATGATGTGGTTTGGCTGTGCCCCACCCAAATCTCATCTTAAATTGTAGATCCCATAATCATGGGAGGGACCCAGTTGGAGGGAATTGAATCATGGGGGTGGTTTTTCCTTGCTGTTTTCATGATAGTGAATAAGTCTCACAAGATCTGATGATTTTATAAAGGGCAGTTCTCCTGCACACACTTCTCTTGCCTGCCACCATGTAAGACATGTTTTGCTTCTCCTTTGCCTTCCACCATGATTGTGAGGCCTCCTCAGTCATGTGGAACTGTGAGTCCATTAAACCTCTTTTTCTTTATAAATTACCCATCTTGGGTATTTCTTCATACAGTATGAGAATGGACTAATACAGTAACATTAACAGCAAAGCTGACACTGAAGTATCTGATCTATGAATTTATTGACACACAAATTCCTGGAAAGTGCCTGATTTAGTTGTCCATTCAAAACCAATAAAAAATGTTTTCCTAATCATGGATGAGATATAGTGTAGTAGAATGTTTGACCTTTCCTTAAAAATAACAAACCACATTCTTGCTTAATTTTGCAAGTCGTCATATTTAAGGAACTGGATTATATGTGTCCTCTGCCTTTAAAACAGGTACAATAAGAATTTGGCACATAAAGATAAATTAATTTGTGTTTTAAATAATAAAAATTATAATTCTTACATTTTTCATTGATGTTTTAATTAATCATTACATTCAGACTTTAGAGCTGAAACTCCTAGACTTTGTTGCAAATGTACTTAACATTTTTCTGATGAGAAATATATTTTTAAATAGGCAAATCTGATGTTTAAAACTGAGACTATAGGGCCGGGCACGGTGGCTCAAGCCTGTAATCCCAGCACTGTGGGAGGCCGAGGCGGGTGGATCACGAGGTCAAGAGATCGAGACCATCCTGTTCAACATGGTGAAACCCCGTCTCTACTAAAAATACAAAAAATTAGCTGGGCATGGTGGCGTGTGCCTGTAATCCCAGCGACTCAGGAGGCTGAGGCAGGAGAATTGCCTGAACCCGGGAGGCGGAGGTTGCGGTGAGCCGAGATCGCGCCATTGCACTCCAGCCTGGGTAACAAGAGCGAAACTCCGTCTCAAAAAAAAAAAAACAAAAAAAAAACTGAGACTATAGAGCTGTTGATTATATTAGCTCTTTTCTTCTATTTAATAGCACTTTTTCAACCCTATTATGGGTTTATAAATACTTTTGCTGCATAATAAAGCTTATTATACTTACTCTCATTGACAATCACTTAAATGGAAATTATACTATTTTTAAAAAACATTCCCTACAATTAAAAATAATTGAGAAATAATGAAGGTAATTCTAAGTATTGTTCTGCTCAGTGCATAATTTGGCATTTGTGTAGAGTGTGCTTGGCACCTTTGGGTCAGTCCCTAGTACTTTAAAATGTGTATTTAGCATGCCTTTTTCAGAAACCTTCCTGTTTTTGAGTGGATAGGAAACTACATCACATAAAGGAGACTAGCAGAGAGTGAATCAGATCCACATCAAATCAGTTTGAGCATTAATTCACTCAAGTTGGCAATGCCACATTAGGAACTGTAGTGTAAATTAATACCTGCTATTTATGTGCCTTATTGGAATATTCAATATTGGATATTTAAAATAAATATGTAGATATGTTTAAATATATATTTAAATTAAGACTTAAAATAAGCAAATAATGTGAGTCAGGTACCTCTGAGGGATATTACCAGGTAGTTATAGGCAACTTTTGAGGTACTTTAAGCTTTCCTTATGGATTAAGAAGAATTATAAAGGATATATTAATATTTTGGAGACTCTACTCTCAGTGCAAACCATTTACAATGATCCATCTCAAATTTTAGCATCATGGCAATGAAAGGCAGGCAATGTGAAATCTCAAGAGGATTTCAGTATCTATCTAATTGTTCATAACTGAAGTCAGTATTGTAATCTTGCCTGAAAATCTTATTTGTCATGATTTAGGGGGCTGAGTTACACATAATACCATACACTGGTCCACCTTACTTAGTGTTGTGTGTGTAGATAGAATAAGCAGTGAGGAAGGGAGTAGAATTCACATGAGACCATTCTGTATTCTGATATAATCATCTGCTCTGTATTCTTTGACCTAACTCTGTGAAAAGCTGTTTGTAATGGCATCTTCATCCTACAAATAGCATATTTTCATGGTTAATCTGTTTAGACAAATCATAATCTCTATTACAAGGTAGAATGTTTCATTTATATTTAACAAAAATACAATACTGGTGTATCATAATAAACTACGTATAAACATGATGTTCATAACTAGAAGTTATTCATTATTTACTTGGAGCAAAATGGTGGAGTTTAAAATGTACATAGAAATGCAAAAGCTGAGAAACTGTCAAGGTAATATATACCACATCTTCCCAGATAATTAAAATTATAGTAGTTTTAACACCAGGTAGCAGAATAAAAGAGTTAACTGTAGATGTAGTTTTTCCAATAACCTTCTTTTTCTTTTTCTTTTCTCTATCCCCATCCTCTTTGGAATCTGTGAAGTTGGCTAGAGAACCTCTGCCTTGCTTACAGATTTTTCATTTTGAAGGAAATTCCAATATCTTGTCTTCTTTCTGTACCTTACTGGTTGTGAGCACCTGCCTTGTTGCTGTTCTTCACAGAACTCCTAGAAGGTGGATGCCCATGCAGACTTTGTGATATGGTTTGGATTTGTGTTTCTGCCCAAATCTCATGTGGAATTGTAACCCCCAATATTGGAGGAGGGGCCTTGTGGGAGGTAATTGGATCAAGGGGGTGGATTTCCCCCTTGCTGTTCTCCTGATAGTGAGTTCTCACAAGATCTGGTTGTTTAAAAGTGTGTAGCATCTCCCACTTCTCTCTCTTCCTCCTTCTCTGGCCATGTAAGATGTGCCTGCTTCCCCTTCACTTTCTGCAATGACTCTAAGTTTCCCAAGGCCTCTGCAGCATGTTTCTTGTATGGCCTGCAGAACTGTGAGCCTATGAAAACTTTTTTCTTTATAAATTACCCAGCCTCAGGTAGTTCTTTATAGCAATACGAGAATGAGCTAATATACTTTGTAACTCTATTACTGATTAACATGGCATATGTTCTCCTCACTTGTGATCAAGAGATTCTTGTGTCTGGCAACATAATGAATGAACTCTACTCATACTTAATGAGTTCTATGTGTATTATAAATATACATAAGAGTACCAGAATTAAAATTCCTTTGTCCCATCAATTGACTTATCTGACATAAAGTAATAGCTATAGCAATCGTTAGATATTTAAGACACATATCAATTAGTTTTCGTGCATACGAGTAAAGTTACATATGAAATATTTTGCTAACAGGTATTGACATTGAGAAAAATTGTGAGTAGGTGTAAATAAACCACATCAGAATGGTTGCTCAAGGAAGTTTGTTTTGTGTAATAAATTTCCCTGACAGAAATATAGTCATCTGAATATATTCCATTGATTTTAAGTGTTTACCTAAATGCTATATGAATTCTGTAAGCACCTATTTTTTATGGTGATGGGTTGGTTGTTGGTTTCACAACGAAAAGCATGTTAAAAACACCAACCCAGCATCTTTTCCTCTCCTTCACCTGTTTCTCACTTTATTCAAACCTATATACAGAAATATGGTTCATTAATCAAAAGCAACGTTAGCATTAACCTCTTCTTTTAACCCTTCATAGCCACTGCCAGTGTTATCAACATATAATTTTTTTTCTAGCTGCATTGTAGAAAAAAGTTTAGTTAGATAACCATAGTAAGCCTAGAGAGGCATGTTTCTATAAACCTGGAGGCTTCCTTTCTCTGCCCATTTCTCTGTGAATTAAAATCATGCTCAATAAGATTGCTTTTGGAATGTGAGATTTGCCTTGAAATAGTACAGATGAGAGCAGAACTTTAGTAAAGATGATAAATATAGAATCATAATATTTTTCCTGATGTTGAAATATGTTTGACATGCCATCACAGTATTTTGTGTGCTAGTGGAAAGCACTAAAATATTATAAATACAAGGCTAGTTATCACAAAAATTTAACATGAAGCTTCAAAGTTTTATTCCTAAAAATTGGTCAGACAAGCATAAAATCTCTCAGCCTCACTAATGATGTGGAAAGAATTAGTGATGTGTGATTAGAGTATTAATTATTCACCAGCTAATGGCCAGAGAGATGAATTGTGAGACTTTTAAATAATGAATTATATGTGGACATCATACCATTCAATATTAAAATATGAAAGATTTGTGAGGAAAGTGATATACACATGGTCTCCACATTTCATCTGCAGAGTACTTATTAATTTCCAAAAGAGAAATTTCCAGCATCAGAAAATCGGTAGGATTAGATGCCTTCAGAGGCTGGCAGTGGGGTGGAGTTGCAAATAGAGAGTGACTGTTAAGGGGTAGAGAGTTTGTGAGAAGTGGAAAAGTTCCTCTTTAAAGTTTCCTTTCTTGTTAAAGAATAAATCATAAGTGTGCTAATAGCTGTTAAGCCCTATCCTATGTAGCTGTTAGACATGCCATGCTTACAAGTAAGTGGTACATTCTATGTCCTTGTACTTTAACCAAGATATCTGTGCTGGGCATGCTCATAAGCATGTCCCAGCTCTCCATTGCTTTTACCTGTTTAGAAAAGTTTTAAGTTGTTGGCCAATAGGGTTTTAGTTTAGACTGTGAGATCTGACTCCAGTCAATGGAGAAGAGACACAGTAGTAAGGATGACCCCAAATGTGTAAGGAATAAATGTTTCTGCTTTCCTTTGTTTGTTGTGCTGTCATGACAGTTTGGCTAGTGAGAGTACCCTTCCTGCAGTCCAGGAAGTAAAATTGCGTTGTTGAAAAGTCCTTTGTCTCAATGCTGATTTTTCTTTGCGGCACTGAGCATCTGTTTCCAACAGTTTCATTTAAGGACGATGAAAATTTTCTAAATTTTCTAGATAGTGGTGATGGTTTCACAACTCTCTGATTATGTTTCTAAAAAATACTGAATTGTACATCTTTAAAAGATGAATTTTATGGTATGTAAATAACATTTCTAATGCTGTCATAAAAAGAAATGAAGACATCTAATGGATGCAACCGTAACCAAATGACCAAACACAGTATCACTAATAATGAGAAACACGGCCACAAATAGTGCAAGCCCATTGACATCACTTTCATTAATATTCACATCATATCTTCAACCCTCTTATTACCAGGAATATTCATTCTGTTTTTTACCTAGTAGAACTATTCTAAATCACACATGCCTGAAGATAGTTATTTAAATCTTACCATGGAATTGAAACTCATAATATCGAAGGGGCTTTTCATCTCACTGTTACTGTAATACTCAGTCTTTTTTAGAATAATTCCTCTGTCAGTAACCATTTCTGTCTGTATGCATTGGCATAGAGAATTCATAAATATTACCATTGTTCCCTGATTAAGTAACACAAATTGCTCTATTTCCCCAGAAATATTTTATTAAAATGTAGAGTATTGGTACTACCAACTGTATGTCGCTTTTTCTGTTTTAATATATTTTAATACTAATGTCAAAGAGTGAAGTATCCCTATTCCCATGCCATATTACTTGTATAATTTCTGTATTATATCCTCTATGAAAAGAATGTGGTCAAGTCAATTTTGTATATATTGACTATTTTTTACCATAAGGAACATCTGAGATAAAATGTTATCTTCAGCAAACTAGATTTGTAAGAGAAACAAACAAACATTATTGTATTTATTTCCACTTAATTCTTGAAATAAAATTTATTTTCAATATTATTTTCCTTCATTCTTCACCATTGTAGAAATATTTCGAGTGCTAGTGTTTCTTTTGTTTGTTCATTTGGTAGTTGTCTTTGGTAACTTTGTCTGGAAGCTCACTTTTAGATGAAGACTCATGGGTCTGTGCATTATTAAGGAAATGTTCTCCTCCAAAAAACAATTAAGGGGATAAGAGAAGTAGAACAGGGAATTGATCACTCCAAATAAATGTGACACTTAAATTTAAATCAAAATTTCAAAAGCAACCCAATCCCTTAGGTTTCTCCAGAACTGAAGTGACATCCCAATTTTTGTTGGGATTGGGTTGATAGAGCTGAGATTTGAAACTTCCACAACCACAGATGTTGGCTATGGGCTTGCCCCAGGGTGCACCCAGGCGATACGGGTATAAAAGCAGAGCATCCATAGAATTTACTACAGCAGTCTTTTTTTCCTTCTATAGTCCTAGTTAAAACAAAAAATAATATTTCTTATTCTATGATGGTAGCGATGATGGTGCCTCTGTGTAAACTATGTCATTTAATCTAAAATTTGTTGATTAAATATAGTTGATCAGCTAATGAAATTTTGATTGATCACTATGTTTAGAACAAGTGTACAATTTGTAGAAGTACTGATTTATGCTATTAAGGAAATTTAAATTTAAGAATGATATCATATGGTAAAAATTACATATAGATATGAAATGTAGTCCTGAATAAGACCATCTGATACATGTACTGAGGATCTATAGAGCAGAAAGATAAGATTAGTGTTTGTTAACCAAGATGATGTTGAGTGTGTATTTTACATATAATTTTAATACATATCAATTTATAAAGAGAAAAAGGTAATGCGTTTCTTACTGAAAAATATTTTATGCAGAACTGTGGTAGAAATCATTCAATTGCATGTAACATATGTTTACCATTAATGTACTTGATAACTCGTTATTTTCAGCTATGAACATTTTTTTAGTTTCATCCTATTCTTTATTTACTTACAGTTACTTGCATTAAAACATGGGATTTTGGCATTTTACCTCAGCTAGTGACCATAAAGTAGTAGTAGATGACAGATGGCTGATTCAATAGTGATATTTTCTTGGTATACTATAATGCAAATCTGAAATTAATAAGGCAGTATTACAGTGATATAGATATAAAATATAGCCCTTTTATTTAAAAAATCAGTTCCACAAGAATAGAATTGTCATATAAGATAGACAGCCCCAATATAGTTTAAGAGTGTTTTGTGACTGATAAACATAATAAGACAATTTCACAATACTTTCGTAAAATAGAGTATGCAGGTTATAGAAGGTAATAGTACTCTGTACTCATTGAATAACTTTTGCAGTATTGCTTTCAGTCCTCAGACACATTTAAAGAAGGATAAACACAAAACAAAAGATCGTCTAAATAAATGAGATTGATACGTAAGAGATGTGGAGACCTTGCGGTAGAAAGAATCTTTGAATGTTCTAAATTTCTGAAATCTGAAGAGAAACCTTACAGAAAAATTAATGACTGTATTTGAATATTTGAAGAACTGCAATGGGGTTCAGATTGTAGGTTTTGTTCTGCGTTGCACTGGAACAGAACTTCTGAAGTTACAGCTCTCCAGATAGAAAATGGGCTGTTTCTGTGTTGCAAGTGTCATCTGGTAGCATCTCCCTAATAGTGTCATCCAAGGCTACATGCCATTTGTCAGGGACTCCATAGAAAAACATGAGTAAATTAACTCTGAGACACCTTCAACTCTAATCTTTCCCAAATCTGTGTATTTGTACCTGCACAGTTACTAGCTGTGTTCTATAGCACACTTGACAGTAAAATTTATATATGTTAGAATCTTTAAAAGTAAAAATTTTAAAAATCATTAATATTGAATAGCTGGTTAACAAAAAGAAAGTAAGTAGAAAGAAAAAGTGAATAAATCATGTCTTCATCATTAAAGGCATCTGGGATACTTAAACTCATTTCATTTACTGCATCTGAAATTTTTATTGTATTGAAATGCAATGTTTTCACTTTCAGGTTTTCGCTCCCAGTAGCTGCAACCGCAGAAAACTGCATTCTTACTACTTACCCATATATGGCAATTCATCTGGATAAGCAAAAGATTATTTTAAAGAATGGTAAGCTAAGTATGACTTATTTAACTCTAACTCTCACTGTATAGATTATTGGACAACATCTAGAAATAAAGTGAATTTACAATTATCAGTTGTTTATTAAACAGCTGCCATTGGTAGGAGCTGTGCTTGTCATTGAAAGTAGAATATATATGTCTCTTAAATCCAAAAATTGACAATCTAGTTTGAACACAATGATGTGGACAGAAGACAATATAACAAAAGCATGTGGGTGTGACAGGAGATATAAGGCAGGAAATGTAGGTACAGGGCCATAATGCTAAGCCCTTTATTCTATAGTAGCGGGAACCATCTGTCATTTTTTGAGTATCAGTGATTAGAAAGAAAACAATTCTTAGGATGTATGATGAATTAAAGTGGGACAGAATATGGTCAGTAGACAAGCCTGGAATTGCTGCAGGGGAAATTGTGAGAGAAGCTAAGAATACTAAACAAGCTAGTGAGCAGGGAGAAATAGGAAAGGCAAGATACAGGGAAGTACATTAGAGAAAGGAGGGAGAGCGGGTAACAACAACAAATCCCATCTGTGTAGATTGTCAAGGTCTTAATTTTCAGTGCTGAATTAGAGGTCTTTTTTGTTTGGTTTTAACCAGTTTTCTCATATTCTTCACTTGTTTCTTCAAATATTTACAACTCTCATAAAACATGTTTAGTTTTATTCTACCTCAATCTCAGGAGATGATTCTTTTTTCATACTATTCAGAAGAAATAGAGGCCATTAAGCGTACCACTCTGAACTTCCAAATACCCTTATGGGTTGGAACTGGATTGTGACAAGCAAGTCACAAGCATGTATTGTGACTCATTTTACTGGTCACAAAGCTGGGGGCCAGTACTGTCTCTTGCCTTAAGCCATTCCTTTATCTGAATCCCTTTACCCAAGTACCTTTCTGAATCAAGTAACCTTGCTTATATTCATTTCTGTCTCCCTCTTGGCTGCTTTGAGTAAGCATCCAGGAAGACAGCAGAGAGGAGAAAGGAGACTATATCTTCTCAGTGCCCAGCAGGCTCATTCCCAAAGAGCAAAAATGGTAGCTTCAGGCCATGCATCCCTTATTAATTCTTTCCAAATCTAACTGTAAGATAAATCACTCAACTTCCCAAGGAGAGGGAGAAAAGTAGCAGAGGAAATTATGCAATTAAAATACTTCAGCTGGCTTTAACAGGAAAAATTTCAGGGATGAGGAAGAAGAATTTATCCATTATGCTGCCATTACTAAACTACTGAGTGCAGCTAAGACTATTGACTATTCTTCCTCCATCTTCAAACTTTCTCTGGGTTTCCACATACCATACTTCTTTGGTCTCCTTTAACCTCTCTGACTATTCCATCTGAACATCTTTCATAGATTCCTCTTCGTCTATCTGTACTTTTAAATTATTTGTGTCAATACGAATTCTGACCCCTCTCCTCTTCTTCCTTCCATGACTTCAGCTATAATCCATGGGCTATATCTCTAGCCTAGTTTCCTCTCAGAGATTCAGCAATCCAGAATTCAACTGCCTTCTGGATACCATTCATTGTATTCCCATAGGCACCCCCAAAACCACATATTCCAAACTGAAGTCCTCTCTCTGAATTTTTTTTTCTCTATATACGCCATCTCTGTTTGTACCTATGGTCCATCCAGGTGCCAAATCTGGAAACCTGAGTGCCATCATTGGCTATGTGTTTTCTCTCACACTCCACTTCCAGTCCACTGATTCCTGTCCCTTTTGCTGCCTAAATATTTATCAAATCCATTCACTTTTCTCCCTTTCCACTGCCACTACAAACATTCAAGCTGCCATCATATATTTCCAGGATTGTTGTAAGGGTTTCTAAACTCTTCTCCTTCCTCCTACAATGGTCTCCCCCTTCACAAACCTACCCTCATGCCATGGCCACAGTGATATTTACAAACTGAAAATTCATTCTTTAATTCCCAGGTATAAAATCTTTCCAAAGAATATCATTGCTAGGTAGATGAAGCCTGCAAGACCACACATGTGAGCAAGTGGCTTAGTTCTCATTTCTGGACATTTTTTGCTCTATGCTCAAGCCACATTAATCTTCTGCAAGTTCTTTGAGCATGTTGACCTTTACCGATATTTTTTCTTGTGACTGGAGCATTTTATCCATGATAGCATACACAGTTATAGAAGATCCCTGCCTGTGCATGCAAAAAGTATGTGTTTCTCTGGTGTATCCTCATAGTTCTGTGCAATTCTTCTGTCACAGACATTACTACATTTTGACTTAACCTTCCTATTATCAATGTCTTTTTCCAAATGCTGCTATCTATAAAGTCTGTGAGAGTAGGAATCACCTCTCTCTTTTTTACTCGTGTCTCCATAGTGCCTCACACAATGTCTAGCAGATAAAAGGTCTTTGTTCAGTATTGTGAAATCAATTATTTGAATTTTAAACCATCAGGAAGGTATCTTTTAGCTATATATTTTCATAAAATAATGAGTTATATGTGGAATAGCATATTATGAACACTGAAAAATTATTTTAAAGAAATTTATGGAATAATGCAGTTGGCAGGATGGAGATATACAGGGAGAGATAGATATCTCAAAATTTTATCACACATTGTCAAAATTTAAAGCTCTTTTCTGACTAATATTGATACAGTGTTTTTATATTCTATACTGCAAGGAGGAGTATTTCAGAATAAGACAACGTAATAGTTATGAAGAGTCACACAAACTGGATCGCAATTCTCATTTGTGTTCTAACCACACTATTATGCCATATGATTTTATTTTTATTCTCAAATCTTCAAATTTACCATCTTCTATTAAGCAAAACATGCATGACAGAACAGTAACAGAACACTGATATCTCTTTTACCTATTTAAAAGGGCTTTTGTGAGGACCCATAGACTGCAAATACATGGAAATTATTGTTATTAATATTATTTCAATATTGTTGCTATTATCACTGTGGTTGTGATTGCTTTATCATTTTTATATGCCTTATAATTTACTTCCAGAAAATAATGATTAATTACTGGCCAATAAATAATATTGTTATCTCTGTAAAAGAAATAAATAAAACCTGTATGATAGATTATTAAGCATAAAGTCTATGTATTACAATAATGCATCCATTTGGGGAAATATTTCAAAAGAAATAAATTATAATTCTTAAATATTCTAGAATATCTTTAGAAATATGTATAGTAATAATTTCTAATGTATATTTAATGCTTCCCAAGTATATGGTACTCTGCTAAGTACCTTATATTTATCCTTTAAATTAGTCCTCCCAGAAGTTCTGAGTTAGATGCTCTTACACATCTCGCTTTACAAATTAAAAATCTGAATATGTAGAGAGGGTGAGCAGGCTGTCCCAGAGAATTCTAATGAAATTTGAGGCCTCAGAACCCACACCCTTTGGTACTATGTGCTAGGATATGATGGGATCAATGAAGGTAAAATATTAAAATATATCAAGTCAAAAGTAAAGCAGCATGATTATTTTAGAATTGCTCATCTGCAAAATTCTTTCAAAAAGTAAGTTATTGAGTTTAGTTGAAAGGGTAGAGATTTGGTTTTGCATTCCACTAGGAACTTTTTTTATCATTTAATGGCAAGTTAAAAACATTTAACCTAATGCATCTACCACAAATAATTCTATCATCAAGTTCTCTAAGGCTCACTTCTATGAAGTCTATAATGGTGTAGCATTCTGGAAATATTGCACACCTATTGACTACAGAGTCTCTGGCAAATTCTGAACTACTCTGTTGTGAAAGAGTGAAAGAAACTTAGCATATAATAGCTCATTTATATTTGGTGTTACCTTTCAAATAATCTTCACAACAAACTCATGAGCTCAGAAACTTTGGTCTCATTTTATGGATAAATACACGTTTTAAATAATTCATATAACATACTCACAGTTTAACTTGTCAGGAGTAGAGGTGCCAAGTTTTCAAATCAGATTTTTCTAACTGCAGAGTCTATGCATTTTTGACAGAATCAGACTGAGTTAGGAGCTGGGACTTGACCCCAGGGCAGGGATTGGACACTGGATCATATGGAGGACTAGCTAAAAGAGAGTCAGGGCAAAATCAGCTTGCTTTCTTTCTTTTCTTTTTTTATTGCTGAGACAGGGTGTCCCTGTGTCTCCCAGGTTGGAATGCAGTGGCACAATCTCGGCTCACTGCAGCCTCTGCCTCCTGGGTTCAAGCAATTCTCATGCCTCAGTCTCCCAAGTAGCTGGGGCTACAGGCGTGTACCACCACACCCAGCTAAATTTTGTGTTTTTGTAGAGTTGGGGTTGGGCAGGCTGGTCTTGAACTTCTGGCCTCAGGTGATCCTCCTGCCTTAGCCTGCCAAAGTGCTGGGTTTATAGGCATGAGCCATCTTGCCTGTCTGCAAAATCAGCTTTCAATCAGACATGCCTACCAGTGTGCCATGTCAATTTACCATTGCCATGTCAACATTTGGGAGTTACTGCCCCTTTACATGGCAGTGACCCAAGGATTACTACACTTTCCCTAGAAATTTTTGCATAAACCACCCCTTAATCTGTAGGCCATTAAAAATGGGAATAAATATGACTGCAAAACTGCCTTGAGCTGCTACCCTTTGCCTAGGGGTAGCCCTGCTCTTCAGGGGCAGTCATGGAGCTTAATACTGCTGGAGATGTAACACTGACTCTTCAATTAAGCTGTTTACTTCTACCTCTGGCTTGCCCTTGACTTCTTTCCTGAGCAAAGCCAAGAACCCTCGCAGGCTAAGCTCGACTCTGGTTCCCACCTGCCCTGCATCAAGACTATGAATGTATGTAAATTGCATATGTATTTTGAGGCTTGGGCTTATGTCACTCCTACTGGCTTTTCTTGGTCATCACTGCCTTTGACTGGATTCAAATGGACACTGTGGCAGACCCTAATATATGTATAACAACTTTAACTGAAATTGAGATTGAAATCTGTACAAAAATTATATCAGTTCATAACCAAGCTGTGATATTATTACAGAGAGTTAACTAGGAAGAAATACTTTTTCTGGTGGCTCTTTTCCTATATCTTATTTTGAACACCATATATAATAATTTCATGTCTTTGGATGTAGAAACATTTAAAATGTTTTCATATTCTTCTTTATGCTAAAGTTGAAGATTGTTCATTCTCTAATAACTTTGATGTACCATAACAATTGCCTTACCAAATAAATTCATTTAGTTTAGAAAATTGTATCAACTTTTATGTTGTTTCCTGTTTAACATTTATTTGATGTACAGTGGGCGTTTAGATTTTTTTTTTTTACTTTGTCATAGATAGGTGGATACAAAGATAGAAAGATACATCAATAGATAATGGATAAATTCAAGTTAAATAATGGGATAAGGAAGTACATGAATGCATGTTTTACTTACTATGATTCAATGTCATTTGTAGATAAGGATGAATATCTTAGGAAACCTAGAGACCTTGTTTCACCTCCCTGCCAGGATGCTAAATCATCCTCTCCTGCTTCAATTAAAAAGAAAGACACCACTAGGAAATTAAATGATGCTGAAAGTGCAAGGGGAAACATATTTATTGGTATGTAGCAAATACATAGTGTACTTCCCAAAATTAGTACATGACACGATCTGCTTAATATCATTTAATTTAAAAGTTAGGTTTTTGCAAGTAACAAGAAATTCATGAAGAAAATTGTGAATTTGTCATTAATATTAAATGGATCATCTGTTTGGAGAGTTGTCTTCAAGGGTCAATAGTAGAGATTCTCTAATGTGCTTGATTCATAGCACTTTTACTATTTAAGTATTTATTTTCCAAATGCCAAAATGTACCACATAGTTCCATTTATTGAATGCATTGGGACAAAAATATAAGAGTAATAACTGATGTGCTATCCAACAGATGTTGCAGTAGTATTTAACTAAAATGTTAAATATCCTGTGGAGCCTCTAAATTTTCTTAGACATCCCAAGCACTCTCTGTGCACAGTTTGGGAACTGCAGAACTAAGGACTTATCTCCTCAGTATCTAAATGTAGCCAATGATTCCTGTCTTAGAAAGAGGTCAGCACAGATAAATATGTGAGTTTCCTACTATTATTTACAATTAACTGTTCAAATATTCCTTTCTCTGGATTTGGTAATATTGAAAATTATTCTTTTTATTGAATGGACCAAACCAAATTAAATAATATGAGGTTTTTAGTGAGTGTGTGATTGTGCCATCATATAGACAGATATTTTTGGGAAAAAAGGATGAAATTATTTTATATTCTTGAAAATTATTTTAACTTGAAAATGCTTTTATTAAAATACTTGATTTGGATAGAAAGTCACTTGGGATCTAAACCAATATTATGTTTGTATAATTTTTTCAGATGAGGTTAAATTTTTTCTAATACATAATGATGAAGATTGTCAATACATTTTACTAATGTAATAAAAAATGAAAGATTCCACTTCAGGGAATATTTTCACATACCATTATGGCAAGAAGAATATGTAACTTTTATTTATTGAAATCTACCTATTGTTAAAACATTTCTGTTGGGTACTTAAAAACAAATACATTTTCATTGTTTATTTTTAAGATACAGTAAATTGTTTAAGAATTTCTATGCAAGCATAGAATAATTTATAGAATGGGTTCTATTAGTCTACATACAAATGACAATAACTGAAAGAATATTTTACTCCTGGTCATGTAGCCTTTTTTTTTTTTAAACAAACTAATTTGAATTTTAGGAGTGGAAGCACTGCCTGAAAATTTCCACCTGGATAAAAGTGAATCAAAGAAAGATAAGAAAATATGTGAGCAATTACTTTCTATCGAAGAAGAGACAAAGACACACTGCTTTTTTGAGCAAGTTGTAAATGCAGCGCAGATCTGGTTCAGCCTCTTTGGCTGGCCTGAAGGACCTCATTCTCTTTGTATTCCAGGGTCTGTAAGAAGGTGAGAGTCACATGTTTCTCTAAATTCCTTGCTTTGTATCACATCATAAAATACAATCTATTGATTGAGATTAAGTGAAGTACAATATGAAATAATTTATTCTACACTGATATATTATGATGCATCTCATAATTTATTGTTATTGCAAGAAGAGTAAAATGATGCAAACACACATTCTTTAGTATAATGTCATCTTTAATTTCTTTTAAATATCTGTTAATTTTAGGCAAGCACTGAAAATCTGTGAACCTCACCTTCCTCATCTGTGATACGAGAAAGGTTATACTATGAGTAGGAAAGCCCTTTTAAAGTTGAAAATTTTGTAAACTACACATTGCTGTGTAAATAAACTATTAGCCCTAGATGGAGATTATAGCCTGGTAGACAGGTAATGGTATTAATGAATAGGGAGGGATCACCTTTCTTTGACATGATTTCTTCTTTATTGCGCATTTACTTCCCTTCTTTCATGTGTTGTTTTATTACTCAGTACGTCTAAAATAGTTCAACTGTTTTGGTTATATGAAGTGACTTAATTCTGTTGTTAAACAGGAGTTTAGGCCTATTATTTGTTATAATGTTGGTGTAGTGTGTTCTCAGAATTTTTCTGCCTGCTTTCTCAGCAATGAGGTGACTTGATGCAACCACGGTGGGGAGTAGAGTACTCATACCGATAGTGGACTATGGGCTATTTATATAATTTCCGCTCTATATTCGAGAGACCTAGGTAAAAACTAAGGCTACAGTTTTCCTATATGTTACCTTTTTCAGGTTTTTTAATTAATGGGACAAATCTGGCTTCATGGAATGAATTGGCTAATATTTCCTCTTTGACCCTGCTGTGATAAAATTAATGCAGTAGATACCCTGAAAATTTATAATTTTCATCATAAAATAATTTGGCTCCAGAAAATCTTTAGCAAAATTATTATATTATAACTTCAGTTTTCTGTTCTGGGGTTTTGTCTACTGAAAATTTTACCTGTTTCAATGAAATTTTAATGACTCGTTTTCATTTTGGAGGAAATTATTGATTGAGCATTTGAAATTCATTATTCAATAGGTGTGACTAGTAGTTTTTTTTTAATTGTACTTTAGATTCTGGGCTACATGTGCAGATCATGCAGGATTGTTGCATAGGTACATACATGGCAATGTGGTTTGCTGCCTCCATCCCCCTGTCACCTAGTCTTTCTGGTTTTTATTTACTTTATGCAGTTATATGTATTTCTTCATTTCCAATTGTGATTTTATTTTTTCTTGATTATAGGTATCAGGAATTTAATTTTAAATCTCATATAATGAGTAAATCCTTGCATTAACTTTCCATTTCTGTGTTTTCTAAATCATGTAATACTGATTTTTTTATAATTTACTTTTCTTTAAACCTGAATTGTATGCTTAATTAATTTGAGGTCTATAAATATATCTTTTTTTCTCCTTTAACTGCATTCCAGAATTTTTGTTACTAAGCAAAAATTTCTAGTTTTCATAGATTGAAATTTTAGTTTTTATTTTCTATATGATATTTACTATAATAGTGATTGCTAGTTTGTTGCACATTACATGATTACATAAATTTATCATTATTTACTTGTAATTAACATTAATTTTGGGGCATATACTTGCTATTTTATCATATTTTTGGTTAGTCTAGATGCAGAAATAAATGCATTTGCTTATAAATCATAGCAGACATTTAAAGATACTATATGGGAAGCTTCTCAGAGGTGGGATCACTGGATCAAATAACATAAACTTCTTAAAGTCTCTTATAATACATTGTTGGATTATTTTTTATTAAGTGTTCTGTATTAATCCCACTAATGAGATGAATTGTCAGTCTGGTTGTTTCCTGAGGGAATTGAGTGCTGTAACAGTTTAAAACCCACTATTTTGACAAGTGAGAAACAGCCCATGTTTCTTACTTGTCAAAATAGTAATCGGGAAAGGCAGTTCTGGAGAAATATGGGAACCTTTCTAGTTTTGGGAAAAAAGATACCTACAACCATAAAACTTTGATGAAAAATTAACTTTATCCAAGTGATGATATTATTCAATGCATTTTTTTTTAACTTTTAGTTTCAGGGGTACATGTGCAGGTTGGCTCTATAGATAAATTGCATGTTGTGGGGGTTTGTGGTACAGATTATTTCATTATCCAGGTAATCAGCATAGTACTCAATAGGTAGTTTTAAAATCCTTACACTTCTCCCAACCTCCACCCTCAAGTGGGCCCCGGCATCTATTGCTCCCTGCTTTGTATCCACATATACTCAATGTTTAGCTCTCACTTACAAGTGAGAACGTGGTATTTGGTTTACTGTTGCTTTGTTAGTTCACTTAGGATAATGGCCTCCATCTCCATCCATGTTGCTGCAAAGGACATGATCATATATTTTGTGTATGTGTAGTATTCTGTGGTGCATATGTATAACATTTTCTTTATCCAATCCACCATTGATAGGCATTTAAATTGATTCCATGTCTTTACTATTGTGAATAGTGCTGCAATGACATATGCATGCATGTGTGTTTATGGTAGAATGATTCATACTCCTTTCTCTATACCCAATAATGGGACTGCTGAGTTGAATGATAGTTCTGTTTTAAGTTCTTTGAGAAATCACCAAACTGGTTTTCACAGTGGCTGAACTAATTTACATTTCCACCAGCTGTATATTAGTGCTTCCTTTTCTTCATAGCCTTGACAGCATCAGTTATTTTTTAACTCTTTAAGAATAGCCATTCTGACTGGTGTAAGGTGGTATCTCATTGTGGTTTTGATTTGCATTTTTCTAATGATTAGTAATGTTGAACACTTTCATATGCTTGCTGGTCTCATATATGTCTGCTTTTGAAAAGTATTTGTTCATGTCCTTTGCCTATTTTTAAATGAGTTGTTTGTTTTTTACTTGTTAAGTTCCCTATAGATTCTGGCTATTAGACATTTGTCAGAGAAATAGTTGGCAAATCATTTGTCTAATTCTGTGGGTTGTCTGTTTACTCTGTTAATAGTTTATTTTGTTGTGCAGAAGCTCTTTACTTTTATTGGGCCCCATTTGTCAATTTTTGGGTTTTTTTGCAGTTGCTTTTGTAATATTCATCAAAAAATCTTTGCCTGGGCCTACGTCTCAAATGGTATCTACTAGACTTTCATCAAGTATTTTTATAGTTTTGGGTTTTAAATTTAAATCTTTAATCCACCTTGAGTTGATTTTTATATATGGCATAAGGAAGGGGTCCAGCTTCAGTCTTCTGTATATGGCTAACCAGTTATCCCAGCACCATTTATTGAATGAGGAGTCCTTTCCCTGTTGTTTGTTTTTGTCCACTGTGTTAAAGATCAGATGTTTGTGGGTGTGTGGCCTTACTTCTGAGCTGCCTATTCTGTTCCATTAGTTTATGTGTCTATTTTGTACCACTACCATTGCTGTTTTGGTTACTGTAGCCTTTTAATCTAGTTTAAAGTCAGATCTAGTTTAAAGACACCTCTAGCATTTTTGTTGTTGTTGTTGTTGTTGTTAGTATTGCTTTGGCTATTTGGGCTCCTTTTTGGGTATACATGAATTTTAGAATAATGTTTTTCTAATTCTGTGACGAATGTCATTGGTAATTTGATAGGAATAGCATTGAATTTGTAAATCACTTTGGGTATTATAGCCATTTTAACAATATTGATTCTTCCTATCTATGAAAGTGGAATGTTTTCCCATTTTTATCATCTCTGATTGATTTGAGCAAAGTTTTGTAATTCTTGCTTTAGAGATCTTTCACCTTCCCAGTTAGCTGCATTCCTAGGTATTTTATCTATTTTGTGGCTGCTGTGAATGTCATTACATTCTTCATTTGGCACTCAGCTTGGGTGTTATTGGCATATAGAAATTCTACTGATTTTGTAAATTGATTTTGTATCCTAAAACTTTACTTAAGTTTAAAAATCAAATCTAGGAGCTTTCGGGCAGAGACTATGCGGTTTTCTGGGTATGAAACCATATCATCGGCAAACAGAGATAGCTTTACTTCCTGCCTTCCTACTTGGATGCTCTTTATTTCCTTCTCTTGCCTGATCGCTCTGGCCAGGGCTTAACAATACTATGTTCAATAGGAGTGGTAAGAGTGTGCATTCTAGTATTCTTCTGGTTTTCAAGGGGAATGCTGCCAGCTTTTGCCCAGTCAGTATGATGTTGGCTATAGGTTTGTCATAGATGGCTCTTATTATTTTCACATATGCTCCTTCAATGCCTAGTTTGTTAAGGGTTTTCAACCTGAAGGGATATTGAATTTTATAAAAAGCCTTTGCTGTATCAATATGATCATGTGTTTTTGTTTTTAGTTCGGATTATGTGATGATTCACATTTATTAATTTGGAAATGTTGAACCAACACTGCATCCTAGAGATAAAACCTACTTGACCTTGCTGTGTTAGCTTTTTGATTTGCTTCTGGATACAGTTTATTAGTATTTTGCTGACAAGTTTTGTATGTATGTTCATCAACAATATTGGCCTGAGGAATTTTTTTGTGTGTCTCTGCCAGGTTTTGGTATCAGAATGATGCTGATCTCATAGAATGAGTTAGGGAGGAGTCCCTCCTGCTTGATTTTTGGAGTAGTTTCCATAGGAGTGGTACCAGTGCTTCCTTGTACATCTGGTAGAATTCAACTGTGAATCTATCTGGCTCTGGGCTTTTTTTTTTTTTTTTTTCTTTTTTTGGTTGGTAGGCTATTTATTACTGACTCAATTTCAGAACTCATTCCTGGTCTGTTCAGGGATATAATTTATTCCTGGTTCAGTCTTGGGAGGGTGTATTTGTCCAGGAACTTAAACATTTTTTCTAGGCTTTCTAGTTTGTGTGCATAGAGGTGCTCATAATTGTCTCATTTTTTGTGTATTTCTGTGTGGTAGGTAGAAATATCCTCTGTGTCACTTCTGATTGTGTTTATTTGGATCTTTCTTCTTTTATTTGTCTATCCAGCAGTCTAGCTATATAATTTATTCTTTCCAATAGCACACATCTAGCTTCATTGATCTTTTTTATGTTTTTTCCTGTCTCATTTCCATTCAGTTCAGTTCCGATTTTGGTTATTGCTTGTCTTCTGCTAGTATTGGGGTTAGTGTGCACTTTTTCACTGTTCCTCTAGGTACAATGTTAGGTTGTTAATTTGAGATCTTTCTCACCTTTCAATGTGTGTGTTTAGCACTATAAACCTTTCCCTTAATACTGCTTTAGTTGTGTCCCAGAGATTCTGATATGTTATATCTTTGGTCTGATTACTTACAAAGAATTTCTTGATTTTTGCTTTAATTTCTTTTTTACCCAGAAGTCATTCAGGAGCAGGTTGTTTGATTTCTATGTAATTGTATGATTTTGAGTGATCATCTTGGTATCAATTTCTGATTTTACTGTGCTGTGCAGTCTGTTGCTGTAGTTGGTATGGTTTCTTTTTTTCTTAATTTGCTGAAAATTATTTTATGGCTGATTGTGTGGTCAATTTTAGAGTATGTGCCATGTGTAGATGAGAAGAATGCATATTCTGGTGTTTTGGGTGGAGAGTTGTTTAGATGTTTGTTATGTCTATTTGGTTAATTGTAGAATTTATGTCCCAATTATCTTTGTTATCTTGGTTAGTTTTCTGCATCAGTGATCTATCTAATACTGTCAGTGGGGCGTTGAAGTTATCCACTATGATTATATGGTTATCTAAGTCCCTTTGTAGATCTCAAATAACTTGTTTTATGAATCTGGGTGCTCTTGTATTTGGTACATGAATATTTAGGATAGTTATATCTTGTTGAATTGAACCCTTTACCATCATGTAATGCCCTTCTTTGTCATTTTTGAATGTTTATAATTTAAAGTCTTTTTTTCTGGAATTAGGTTAACAACCTCTCTCTCTCTCTTTTTTTTTTTTTTTCCATTTTCTTGGTAGATTTTTCTTCATCCCTTTACTTTGAGCCTGTGGGTATCATTGCATATGAGATGATTTTTTTGAAGACATTATATACTTGGGTCTTGTTTCTTTATGTAACTTGTCACTCTGCCTTTTAATTGGGGCATTTAGCTCATTTATCTTAAAGTTTAATATTAATATGTGAGAACATGATCCTTTCATTTTGTTGTTAGCTGGTTATTATGTAGAGTTGATAGTGTAGTTGCTATAGTGTCAATGGTCTATGTAAGTTAAGTGTTTCTGTGGTGGTTGGTAAAGGTTTTTCCTTTCTACATTTAGCACTCCCTTAAAGACGTGCACTCTTGTAATGTACATCTGATGGTAATGAATTCCCCAAGCATTTGCTTGTCTGAAAAGTATCTTCTTTCTCCTTCACTTATAAAGATTAGTTTGATGGTAGTTTTTTTTCTTTAAAAATGCTGAATATAGGCCCCCAATTGTGTGTGGCTTGTTGGGTTTCTGTTGAGAGGTCTGCCGTTAGCCTGACGGTGTTCTCTTTGGAGATGACATACCCCTTCTCTCTAGCTGCCTTTTATATTCTTTCATTTTTATCTTGTAGAATCTGATGACTATATGTCTTGGGGATAGTCATCTTGTTATAGTACCTCACAGAGTTTCTCTGCATTTCCTGAATTTGAATGTTGGCCTCTCTAGCAAGGTTGGGGAAATTTTCATGGATGATATCCTCAAATGTTTTCCAAGTTGCTTGTTTTCTCTCCCTCTCCTTCAGATATGCCAGTGAGTTGTAGATTTAGTCTCTCTTCATAATTCCACATTTCTTGATGGTTTTGTTCTTTCCTTTTTTTTTAATTTTTTTTTTAATGTTTGTTTCACTGAGTTTGTTTGGAGAACCAGTCTTCAAGCTCTGAGATTCTTTCCTCAACTTGGTCAATTCTGCTGTTAATACTTTTAGTTGTGTTGGTTCTTTCTCATCTATGTGGGCTGATGTTCTTTTAACTGTCATGTAATTTGAGTATGCTCAGTTGACTTTGTTTCTGGATGTTTTCAAAGGGTTGAGGCTTTGTGCTGGGACTTTTTTCATAGCTGAATTCTTGTCCTTAGTTTCACAGAGGTGTATATTAGTGAAGTATTTTTAATGTTGAAGTTTGGGCTGTAATTCAGTAGATGGCACTGAAGCATAATGACTGGTAGATAGGCTTTTGTACAGCCACATGGCTTCTCTGCAATTCCCTGCATTTCCATCCATGCTCCCTCTCAGTGCTCTGAGAGTGTGGGCTCCTCTCCCACTTGACTGCTGGCTGCAGATCTTGGCTTGGCACTCCTAGGCTGCACACTGCAGCCCTGAGATGAGCTCAGGTTTTATGTTCCCTCTTGAGCTCAGGGGCAACAAAGGCAGGGACCTTGGCAGTGGCAGTTACAGAGGGCCTTTCACTTGTCTGTTGGTGCCCCACCACAGATAAATGCAGAACCAATACCAATCAGAATGTCCAGCCCCAGATAGGATGGCTACTTTGTGGGCTCAAGATGGGAGGCCCTGCCTGCTGATGGCTTGTGGGGAAGATAAACTGGTCTCTTCTTCTTGGGGTGGCTACAGTGCGCTGGAGGTGTGAGTAAATCCCTCAAGATCTTTGTTTCTTCTCTAGTCCAAGGGCAGCAAAAGCAGAACTGCTTCAGTGGCAGTGTCACAGGAGCTGTCAGTTGCTTATGGAAACTCGACCTTAGGGAAACACCATGCCACTACTAGTGAGAATGCTCAATCAGGATTGAAGCAGCTGCTTTGCAGCCCCTAGTGTAGGTACCTGCCTGGTAAAGAGTAGAGGGTGCCCAGCGGGAAGGGACTGGGCTCCTCTGTGTATGGTGGTTGCACCATGTTGGAGGTATCAGCTACACGACCAGGCCCTTTGTTTCTTCCCCAGTCTGAAGGCAGTAAGGGCAGTACATCTGCAGCTGCAATGGGAGAGGGGCTGTGGCATGTCTCTCAGATTTTTCTCCCCAGAATAATGCAGCGCCACCACCAACTGAAATGATCAGGTGGGGGCTGGGTGGTTTTGCCGGGGGCCCAGGTCGAGAGGCCCTTCCCAGTCAGAAGTAACAGGGCCAGCGACCCACGTGGAAAACAGTCTGGTCATTTTTTTTTTTTTTTTAAATAAGGCAGTTGCACTGTGTCAGGGCCCTGCATTGGTCTTAATCACTTTACTCCTACCTGAGCCTGAGAGCAGTAGGAGCGGGAGCTGCGGAGCAGCAAAACTGTGGGCCTGGCTGCTCCCTCTGGGAGCTCTATCCTACAGAAGTACAGGGCTGCTACCAGCTGGCTTGAGAGCTCAGGGAGGGCTGGGGTGGCCATACCAGGGTCTCAGTGAGGCTTTTCTGGCAAAGTGCAACGGAGACGAAGCCTGCAGTCCATCCATTCCTCAGCCCCATGGATTCAGCCCCTATCCTGTGGTTTTGTGATAGAGCCTGGCCTCCCCGGTTGCTGGATTTACAGCCCACTGGTGCTGGAATGCCCAGAGTCCAAGGCCCCCAAGACTCTGTATGTTCCTGAACAGTGGCTCTGCCCAGACCCACATAGCTCTCTGTGTCAGTATAGAGGCCCTGGTTGGTCCTGTGGCCAGAGGTTGTGGGGATTGGTGGGAGTGGCCAAAGGGGATATCCTGAGTCCAGGTTGCAAAGGTCCATGGCAGAAGTGTAGATCCCCGGGGGCTCTCACCCACTCACCATTTCTCTGCAGTGGTGAGTCTCCCTTGGCTCCATGCCCATTTCAGGTGGGCAGCTGTCCTGCCTCCATCTTTTCTTTCTCTGTGGGTCACGTTACTTCCTTGATGTGTCCACTTGGATGATCCCGTTGAAGAGCTCATGCTTATTTGCCACTCTCTCCTCCCCATGAGAGAGTTGCACACTAGCTGCTTCTAGGTAGCCATCTTGGCCCCAAACACTGGTGCCATTTCTTCTCATGGAATTTGTGAATCATGAACTCTCAGGCTAAGAGACCACCAAGGTCATGTAATGTTGCTCATGTTTGAACTCCTTCCTCAGCGTCTCCTGCAATACTTCATTGTCTGCAAGCATCTAGTGTTTCTGATGAGAAATTGGATGGCATATTTTGTGAGTAATGTGTTCATCTCTTAGAGTACTTTTATGGCTTTGCTGGTCTCCTGTTCTGCAATTTATTGCAATACGATCTGAGCATGTAGGTCTTTTTCATCACTCAGTCTACCTGACATTCAGTAGGCCCTTTCATTCTGAAGTCTCTAGCTATTCTTCCCAGCCTCCTCCCCTGCTATTTCCTTCCCTCTGTTTTCTCTATGTTCTCTATTATCTCTATCTGGATCTTATTAGAAAGATGGCAGACCTGCTTGACCGATCCTTTATATCCCTCACAATTATGTTCCATGTTTTTCATCTTTTTCCATCTTGTGCTTTATTATACTTGTATCTATCCTTCACTTCCTCTTTTAGTCTTTCATGAATTTCTTAAGTTGATATTTCTACTTTTGTTTTCCAATAGCTCTGTGTTAATCTTTATTTCCTTTCTCCCTGACTTGTTCCTTGTTCCTCCTTCCCTTCCTTCCTTCCTGTCTCATTTCTTCTTCCTCCTTGACTTCCTTCCATTTTCAAGTCCTTTTCTTTCATTATAGCATCCTGTGTTTGTGTTATAGATGTATACTTTCTCAAATATCTCTTTTAAAGTATGAGCTTCTTCCTAAATTATATTTTTCCTTGAATTGTTTTATTTCTTCTTAGTTCTTTATACTTTCAAATTTTTATTTGATTATTTTCTTTCCTGCTCTGCTTTTTCTAAAATAGTTCTGTGTTTGTATATCATTTATTCATATATATATATATATATATATATATGAATGAAAGACTTGGTTGTAGATAAAACCAACAGAGATTTATCTGACTATTGTGCAAATATGTTTTTCTATCAATTATTTTGTCTGATTGGAAGACAGATAAAAGTCTTAAGTGGGCAACACAAATGCTTTATTTTAGGGGAAAGAGAGGAGAAGCCAGACTCTATGCAATGCAAAAATAAGGGAGAATTGACTCTAGAGCATGGATAGCCACTAAAGGTGCCCTCAATCCCCCAGGTATCTGGGAGTTGAATTTATTCTGTGAGATCTCCAGTTTCTTCTGGAGGCTATGTTTGCTGTTATCAGTCTCTTCTGTAAATGTTTTGTGGTATAGGAGGTCAAGCCTAGCTCTTCTATATACAGTACTTCTATTAATCATTGTGATTACTGTACCATGTGTCGCTTCTTCCCTGTGTATCTGCCAACTCAAAACTTGAAGCCTCTCTTATATATCTCCAAGGAAAATGGCTTCCTTTTCCCTGGAGCCTATTGCTATGCTGTCCATCATTTTGATTTATTTCTTAATTCAATTCTTTCCATTCTCTGTCTTATAGATATTCTTCAAAATTTCTGGTATACTAATGGTCTTTTCCCTAATTTCACCATTGTTGCAAGTTTATTCCCTGCCTGCAATCTTTGTGACATTTCAGAAATATTTTGAGAGGAAGAGAAGCAAAGAAGTTCGGTATACTTTTCTGAATCGGAAATTGTCCTACCTTCTCATGTGTATCAGTAGTTTTACACTTCCAGTTATCTTCTTAAAGTCATATCTTAATGACTCATCATTTCTGCTATTGCTTTTATTATTTTGGTCTAGTGATTCATACCCCACTGAACTTACTTTGGAATATCTCTCTGACCTTGGCCCTTTAAAATATTTTATATTTTATTAATATTAATAATGGTTAGTATATACTGAACTCTTACTATGTATAAGGCATCATTATATATGCCTTATGGATATTCATTTACTGTTTTTTCTTTTATGGATTGTATATATCATATATACTTTATTTTTTAAATTAAAAAAAATTTTCCCCATAATTTATTGGGGTACAGGTGGTATTTGGTTACATGAATAAGTTCTTTAGTGGTGATTTGTGAGATTTTGGTGCACCCATCACCCAAGCAGTATACACTGTACTGTATAGGTTGTCTTTTATCCCTAGCCTTCCTCCCACTCTTCCCCTGAAGTCCGCAAAGTCCATTGTATCGTTCTTATGCCTTTGTGTCCTCATAGCTTACCTCCCACATATTGGTGAGAAGATACAATGTTTGGTTTTCCATTCCTGAGTTACTTCACTTAGAATAATAGTCTCCAGTCTCATCCAGGTCACTGCAAATGCTGTTAATTCATTCTTTTATGGCTGAGTAATATTCCATAACATATATATGCCACAGTTTCTTTATCCACTTGTTTGTTGATGGGCATTTGGGTTGGCTCCATGATTTTGCAACTGTGAATTGTGCTGCTATAAACGTGTGTGTAAGAATCTTTTTTGAATAATGACTTCTTTTCCTTTGGGTGGATAGCCAGTAGTGGGATTGCTGGATCAAATGTTAGTTCTAGTTTTAGTTCTTTAAGGAATCTCCACACTGTTTTCCATAGTGGCTATATTAGTTTACATTTCCACCAGCAGTGTAGAAGTGTTCCCTAGTCATTGCATCCATGCCAGCATCTACTGTTTTTTGATTTTTTGATTATGGTCATTTTTGCAGGAGTAAAGTGGTATGGCATTGTGGTTTTGATTTGCATTTTCCTGATCATTAGTGATGTTGAGCATTTTTTCATGTTTGTTGGCCATTTGTATATCTTCCTTTGAGAACTGTCTATTCATGTCCTTACTCTACTTTTTGGTGGGATTTTTTTTTTCTGATTTGAGTTCATTGTAGATTTTGGATATGAGTCCTTTGTCAGATGTATAGATTGTGAAGATTTTCTCCCACTCTGTGGGTTGTCTGTTTACTCTGCTGACTGTTCCTTTTGCCGTGCAAAAGCTCGTTAGTTTAATTAGGTCACAGCTATTTATCTTTGTTTTTATTGCATTTGCTTTTGGGTGCTTGGTCATGAAATCCTTCCCTAAGCCAATGTCTAGAATCATTTACTCTTTACAGCCACCCTGTGATGTAGGTACTGCAGAGCTTATAGCTTGCAGCAAATGCCAAGAATGAAGTACTCAGACAATTCCAGTTGAGCAGGGCTAACGGGTAGCTCTTCTGAGAGAGTCTGCCCCAGCATCTGTCTGCAAAGCATTTATTAAAAGGGCTTGTATTAACTATAAACATCCATTAGATGGCCATTTAAGGTGGGTGCTCAGGCACCTGTGACTTTGTACACACTCAAACCTCATTCTCAGGAGCTGTTTTCAGCGTTCCTTATCACACCACACACTCCACGCCTTGTCCTGTTTTCAGGGTCAAGGAGTTTCATTCCCATACACAAATAACATACACACAGTGCCTCAGTATTTTTCCATACCCCAACCTCAAATGCATGCCTCAAATGTACATAAGCCTGAATATGTTGCCTTGCGCCTCCCACATCTCCCCCTTCTTTAATCCTTAGAGCATGCTGGTCATTCAATGCAAGGTAAGCTTCTAGCGTTCTTCCTTGTTCATATATGCATCGGGTGGCAGCACAGAGCCATCTGCAGATGCCTAGCAAACAGATACAAAAAAGAATAAGTATAACAGCCATCACCCAAATGCATATTTGGGTTTAACCATTGAAAGCCTTTTTGTAATTGCTGAAGGGTACTTGTTTGTAATTGCTGTGACCATTCTTCAAGTTGTTTCTTTAATTCACACTCAAGAGTGGAAATTTGAGAAGGCAAATGGTCGTGATAAGCCCCTTGCAGATGTACTTTCTAAATAACTTCAAGGTGGACTCTCCTTCCCAGTTCTGCATCAAATTTACAGGCAGCCATAATACTGCTCCCCATATTAAGATTGTGACATAGGTTATATTTAACTGTATAACATTTTGATGAGACAAGGATGTAGCATACCAGCTACTGGAAGAGACTTTAATACTATGAAAGGATTGATTCTGCTCTATGTTAGGAACACCTTGCCCAAACAGAAGTATATAAGGGTACATAGTACAAATCAGGACTGTATCAGTAACATTATTCTGCAAAGAGAGGGTATAGTTGTCACCGCTAGTAATGTACTCATCATGTGAAAGAACCTGTTCCAAAAAGGAAGACCTAGTCTCCAAATTTGGGTATGTGCAGGGCTTAAAGCTTGTTTCCCTTTTAGTTGTAATATTGGTCCTGTAAGCCCATATTCTGGCTAGGTGATAAAACCACTGGAGGGACTCCCAAATCCAATAGTCTGATTTGCAGACATGGAGGTCCCAATCAAGTAAGGTGCCATTATCAAACAGAGGCCCTTGGCATGGCTCAGGTTGTCTGCTCAGAGACCAATAGATGGCCTCAAACATATATCGCCAGTCCCTACTTGGATGGCATATAGGAAAATCAGGCACTTGTGTAGCTTCATTAAAGACCTCAGTAAGATTAGTAGTAACAGCAGAATTAAAGTCAAATTTGCAAGCTTAGCATCCCTTTTGGGCTGATAGCAAAGATACTCCTGAGGAATGAGAGTAACATACTTACCATGTGATATTCTGAAAAAAACAAAGAGGAGGATTACTAGGCAATAAAATCAAAGAGTCATTAAGTTTAATCCATCTCAAATTTTCAGTTAAGGAAATAAGACAGGGGCATTGATTGACCTCCTATCCAAGAAGTATCATTAGATGACAAAGGCAGGTCAGCATCCCACCATGTACTAACATTAAAAACAGGGGGATTTAGAACATGACTCCAATAAATATGTTCTTGAGCTGATCCCACTTGGCAAAGGACAAGAATTATCAGCCACCCTAACATCCATGCCTGTCTTTCTTTCTCAGAAGTTTCCCCAGTTACCACTAGATACATAAGAAACTAGTTCTTTGCAGTTACAGGGGTGTCCACGGTGGCAAACCAGATAGTTGCTTGTTGATCCAATTTCTTTAGCTGTTCCCAGGTAATGTCAGATGCCTTCCAAATCATCACTGTCATTGCTGGTTGATTCTTCAACAACAGGTCCTGTTCTGAAGGAAAGAACCCCATATTCCCCCTTTTTTGTTTATTAAGATATACTTTAAGAACTTGATGAGTTAATTTAATAATGGCCTGAGTGGGTAAGTTATAGAGAATGCCAGTTTTATGTTGTATATGTTAAAGTTGCAATGCATATGCAAATTGAGCACTAAGATAGTAAGGAACATTATCAGTTTTTATAGTTTGTGGAAGGCCTAAAGTTATAATAGATTTAAACAAATGAGCAATTGTGTTTTTAGTTTTTCCTCCAGTCCAGGGGGTAGCATGTATACCTGTATACGTGTCCACGGTAACATGGAGAAATTTAAAACATCCAAAGGGTGGATGCTGAGTAAAATCAGTTTGCCAGATTGCATTAGGCACCAGACCTCATGTGTTGGCACCAAGCCCTAAGGAAAAAAGAGAAAGCGAATGCTATTGGCAATCAGGACAAGTTTGAATAATCATGTGAGCTTGGGCAAGTGTTAAATGAAACTGTTTTTAAGACCTTGGGCATTGTGATGAAAAAGAAATTAGCTGGAGCTTGAAAAATGCAGGAAACCACAAACCACTTTACCAGAGCATCAGCTCAAGCATTGCCTTCTGACAAGGGACCAGGTAGCTCAGAATGAGAGTGAATGTGGGTAATATAAAGAGGGTGAAGATGGGCACGGAGGAGCTTTTGTGCTATAAGAAACAAGGCTAGTAGAGATTCATTAATAATGCCCTTCACATGTGCAAGATCTAAATGAGTAACGCTATATACTAACTATATTTATGTCTTGGTGAGGAAAGGTTTCTAAGGTTATTAGGGCATTTAACTCTTCCTGTTGCATAATTTTAAAATGTTCCTGGGATTTGTGCTGCCAGTTTTGCATGGCATCTTGCCACACTATAGCTGTCTTTTCATTTTTTTTCTGAACCATCTGTAAAGACAGTAGTGGGGTAAAGCAAGGGCTCAGAGACAACAATAGATACAAAGTTAACAGGTGCAGTTTGTGAAAAGTTCAGGAGCTTACAGGTTGGTAAATGGAAGCTGATATTTACCAATAAAGTCAGCCATTGCTACTGGCCAATCATGATCACAAGCTAAGAGACTATGAAATTGTTCTTTACTTAAAAGTAGGAAAAGAATAGCAGGGTCATATCCTGATAATTGGACACAACGTTGGTGCCCCTTTAGTAAGAAAAGCTATTAAATCTGTGGTCTTTTGCATATGTTTAGAGGGGTTATGAGACAGGTACATAACATATAAAATACAGAAATGGCAAAAGATAAAGCCTACCTGTTAAACTAAGGCATGGAAGGGATGGATATTTTAGGTAACTTTTACCGTATTATGGCCCTTGAAAGTTATTAGAATGTGACTGCATGTCTCCAGGATAATAAACCTGCATTGAGTTAGCTTAAGCGTGTAAAAAAAAAAAAAAAAAAGAAACCCCCCAATTTTTTAAATGTCCTTAGGTGCTGGCTATTTTCCTGCATTAGCCTTTAGCTGGAACGTCTTAGAAGTGAGCTTGGGAAAGCAGGACTGTGGCCGGTTTCTTTCCCTCTGCTCCAGGCTCTTTAGGCAGCCTGTCTTTTTAACAGCCTGCCACCTGTTGCTACCCTTACCCTGAGAGGAAGGAAGGCAGACTATAAATGGCAGCAAGAGGCCAGAGAATGACCAGGTGGTAAAGTGGGTGTATAAGTGCAGAGGCAGGAGGCAAGAGGATAACAGGCTGGGAGAAGACCTTTCCCCTCATCCTCCAGGGCACCTACGCCTGGAGCCAACCCTGTTAGGTAAGGTACTGAAAACATATTGGGCTTTCTATTATTTTTACTACCCCTAAGCACAGAGGCTCAGGGGAGGAGCTGACATGCAGCACAGAGTCTGCTTTGAAGTTTCCCAGCCACAGTGTTTTTTAGACATTTTATGAAAAAGTGAAACATTCCTTGCTGCTGCGTCCATCTTCTGAAGATGACAGCAGCTGTCAGAGGTCGTCCACCTCAGCCTAGTTAACATTTAATATATGGCTATGGGAGAGCGCCCCTATTAGCGGGCTTCTCCCCCAGGGAACTAGGGAGGACAAGGAATTGTTTGCCAGAGTGCGAGGGGTGGCAGAACTAGGAAAAGCGGCAGCACAGCAAGCAGCAGGCCAATCTCTGCACAGTTACTAAGGCATGTGACCATGGTGAGGATGATTCTTAGGACTTGGCTGGAGCTGCCTGCAGTCACCCAGAGACCTGGTCTGTGCCTCTTGGCCTCCCATCCATCACCACAAACCCACAAAGGAGTGACTTGCCTAGACCGCCAATGACCAAATGGGGACTCCATGGCATCTTAGCAACTCTCCTGCCCCAGGCCTCTGTGGGCAGCAAGAAAGCCAGAGCTATCTGTGATTAAAACCCAGGAGGCAGCATGCAACTTTCCCTTATACTCCAGGGAAACAAAAAAGACAAGGCCAAGGAGTCCGATGCTGGAAGTAGGAAGTGAGAACTTGCGTATTAGGAAGACAGTCATCATCAGCCACTTTCCTTCCCTCCTGGAGGCACCCCTCCAGCAGGGAAGTTTGTCAAGGAGACGTAGCCACCAGATTGTATAGATGTTTGCTGACCGGGGGTCTTCTCCAAGAACCATCCCCTTGGGTGGCCTCCAATCTCCTTAAGGGGGATTGGAGGCACAGTTGCCTGCTCAGGGCCAATGAATGCAGGTCCCTTTAAGGGTGGAGGAAAGGAGGGCAATGACTTTTCTGTAGGGGGAGGAAAAGGCTTGGGTCCACCCTTATCACTAGAAAATGTCTCTTCCTTATTCCCCATAGAAGGGAATGAAAGAGGGAGAGGAGTCTCTCCCTATTGTTCTGGTTCCTGTTTTTCCTTCTCCGTTAAATCTCCTGAATTCCCTTTAGGTGGAGAAGATGGGTGGTCTGACTCGCCACAATGTGGCAGATAAAGAGGGTACAACGCAGAGCGCACTAGTGCCCAGGTAGTCAAAATAGTAACATTAGTAAAATGACCTTGCATAAATCCTGTTTTCAGGCGCGACCTACCTGCTCCCATAACCCTAAATCGAAGGTTCGGTGATCAGGAAACCAAGGGCATTCCTGATGAATTAAGAGCATAAGCATAAAGCTCCAGGCTCTACAGTGCACTGGATAGCCTGAAGTAGCTGTTGCACTGTTTTAAAAAATACTTTCAGCTCTTTGGTCATTTTTTGACCCATGATAACCTAACCCCTGATATTTTACATGTGTGTCCCAGCCTCCTGATGGGAGTCAGGACTGTCCCTTACCGGGATTCCCTGAAAATTGATGAGCTCTCCTCCTTCACGTGTAACTTCAAGGTGATTACATCAGGGGTATCACTTGCAGAGCTTATAGCTTGCAGTCAATGCCAAGAATGAAGTACTCAGTTCCGGCTGAGTGGGGCTAGTGGGCAGCTCTTCTGAGAGAGTCTGCCCCAGCATCTGCCAAGTATTTATTGAAAGGGCTTGGATTAACTACATTAGATGGCCATTTGAGGTGGGTGCAGAAGCACCTGTGAGCTTGTATACACTCAAACCTCATTCTCAGGAGGCTGTTTTCAGCGTTCCTTATCACACCACACACTCCACTCCTTGTCCTGTTTTCAGGGTAAAGGAGTTTCATTCCCATACACAAATAACATACACACAGTGCCTCAGTATTTTTCCATACCCCGACCTCAAATGCCTTGTACATAAACTCAAATATGTTGCCGTGTGTCCCCCACAAGCTACTATTATTATCCCAGTTTTACTGATGAGAAACTGAGGCAGGAAGAGAATAAAGCAACTTTCCTAAGATCACACAGATACTAAATGGCAGAACCAGGCTTTGAACTCAAGCATTCTATTTTCAGAGCGAGTTTTTAAAATCATGCCCCTTGCCAATTATTGGAGAATCAGATTAAGATTTAGGAAATTCTAACACTTGAAAGACATGAACTCCACCATTTGGCAATCTTGTCTTTGGCTTTAGTGTAAACACTACAATTATCTGTGGTTAGGTATATCAGTTTAAGAAGTCAAAGAATACAATAGTTTGGAACTAAGAAGAGATATATAATCCTATTGTGTATAGGCTTAATGTAGGACTTCAGACAAAATGAAGCTTCAAGTACTGGGCAAGCCGTGAATTCTAGGATCATACAGGTTAACAGGTATAATTGCAAGGCCTTGCATGCAATAACCCTCAGCTGGAGAGTCATCTACTATAAGACATATTACTTGAAAAAGTGAAATCCATTGTGGGTTATGGTGTGGGTCTCATACTGCATTTGTTTTTTGTGTTTTTTATTTCCTAATGTTATTGAAACATTTTTTGAAATGTTTATACATCATTTCTCTTGAACCTGAAGATAGGGATTCTCAGAAATGCCCTTTGTTGATGTGTACCTTGGATAATTTCACTCTTTAGAAACACCACTTCATAGCAATAAGGGAAATGGGGCCAGTTTATTTGTTGATTTCTGAGATACATACAAGTAGAATAGCAGAAGGCAAAGAAATTATTTGAGGGGATTTCCTATTTATTCTTAGTCGGTTTTCTTTTTCATAAGGCTATGAAAATGTTATTAAGTTATATTTTGTCTTTTACAATAACTTCATAAAATATTTTGGGATCTAGTTAATGAATTACATGACTTATGGGTTCTTTTCAATTTTTTGAACAAATTGCAATCATATAATTATAGGGTATACAGCGTTAATGTGGTATATATATACAGTGTGGAATAACTAAATCAAGGTAATTAACATATTAATAATCCTAAGTATTTATCATTTATTTCTCTTGTATAATTGCAAGCTATTATCATTTGAACAATATCTCTCAGGTCCCTCAAACTTTAGCCTCTGATAACCACCATTCCACTTTCTGCTTCAATGAGTTCAGCTTTTTTAGGTGCCTTGCATGAGTGAAATAATATGATATTATCTTTCTATGCCTGGCTTATTTCACTTAGCATAATGTCTTTCAGATTCATCCATGTTATCAAAAATTACTCGATTTCACTCTTTTTTAAGGCTGAGGAATGTTTCATTTTCTTTATCCATTCATCTGTTGATTGACACTTAGGTCGATTCCATATCTTCGCTATTGTGAATAATGCTGTAATAAACCTGGGAGTGATGATATCTTTTCAATACACTGATTTCATTTACTTTAAATAGATACCCAAATATGGGGTAGGCGGATCATGTGGTAGTTTTATTTTAATGTTTTGATTTTAATTTTATATTTACTATTTTGTTGTTATTTTTATTTATTTATTTATCTTGAGACGGAGTTGCACTCTGTCTCCCAGGCTGGAGTGCAGTGGCATGATCTGGGCTCACTGCAACCTCTGCCTCCTAGGTTCAAGCAATTCTCCTGCGTCAGCCTCCCAAGTAGCTGGGAATACAGGTACACACCACCATGCCTGGCTAATTTTTGTATTTTTAGTAGAGATGGGGTTTCATTATGTTGGCAAGGCTGGTCTAGAACTCCTGACCTTGTGATCCACCCACCTTGGCCTCCCAAAGTACTGGGATTATAGGCACGAGCCACCATACCTGCCCTGTTGTTATTTTTTAATAATTTCAACTTTTATTTTAGATTCAGGGGTACATATTGCAAGATACATGCATATATTGTGTGATGCTGAGGTTTGGAATACAAATAATCCTATCACCCAGATAAAGAGCACAATACACATTAGTTTTTCAACCCTTGTTCCCTTCCTTCATGCCTCCTTCTATTAATCCTGAGTGCCTTTTGTGGCTATCTTTTTGTTCATGAGTACCCAATAGTTAGGTCCCATAAGAGAGAGGATGCAATATTTGTTTTTTTGTTCCAGTGTTTATTCACTTAAGATAATGGTCCAGCTGCATCCATGTTGCTGCAAATGACATGATTTCATTGTTTTTTATGCTTTCATAGTATTCCGTGCTGTATATGTACTGTATTTTCTTTATCCAATCCACCATTGATGGACGACTAGGTTGATTCTATGTCTTTGCTATTGTGAATATTGCTTGATGCATATACAAGTGCATATGCCTTTTAGGTAGAATGATTTCTTTTCTTTTGGATATATACCGAACATGGGATTGCTGGGTTGAATGGTAGCTCTGTTTTAAGTTCTTTGAGAAATCTCCAAACTGCTTTCCATAGTAGCTGATCTTAGTTGCATTCCCACCAATAGCATTTAAACATTCACTTTTCTCTGCAACCTCACAAGCATCTCTTGTTTTTGCCTTTTTAGTAATAGCCATTCTGACTAGTGTAAGATGGTATCTCACTGCAATTTTGATTTGCGTTTCTTTGATGTTTAGCAATGTCGAGCACTTTTTCATATGTTTGTTGGCCAATTATATATCTCCTTTTGAAAGTACCTATTTATGTTATTTGCCCACTTTTTAATGGGGTTGTTTTTTGCTTTTTGAACTGTTTTAGTTCCTTATAGTTTATGGATATTAGACCTTTGTCAGATGCTTAGTTTGCAGATACTTTCTCCCATTCTATAGGTTGTCTGTTTACTCTGTTAATAGTTTCTTTTTCTGTGCAGAAGCCCTTTAGTTTAATTAGGTCCCACTTGTCACTTTTTTTCTTTTTGTTGCAATTGATTTTGAGGACTCAGACAAATTATTTTTCAAGGTCAATGTCCAGAATGGTGTTTCCTAGGTCTTCCTCTAGAATTCTTATAGATTCGGGCTTTATATTTAAATCTTTAATCCATCTTGAGTTAATTTGTATATATGGTAAAAGTTAAGGGTCTAGTTTTAATTGTCTGCAAATGACTAGCCAAGTATCATAGTACCATTTATTGGATACAGAATCCTTTCTCCATTGCTTATTTTTGCTGACTGTATTGAAGATTAGATGGCTGTAGTTGTGTAGCTCTTTTTCTGGATTCTCTATTCTGTTCTGTTGGTCCTTGTGTCTGTTTTTGTACCAGTACCATACAACTTTGGTTCATGTAGCCTTATAGTATAATTTGAAGTCAGGTAATACGATTCCTCCAGCTTTGTTCTATTTGCTCATGATTCACTTGGTTATTTGGGCTTATTTTGGTTACATATGAATTTTAGAAAAGTTTTTTTTTTATAGTTCTGTGAAAAACTGCATTGGCAATTTGATAGAAATAGCATTGAATCTGTAGATTGCTTTAGGCAGTAAGCCCATTTTAACTATATTGATTCTTCCAATCAGTTAACATAAAATGTTTTTCCATTTGTTTGTGTCATCTGTGATTTCTTTCAGCAATGTTTTATAGATCTCCTTACATAGATCTTTTACCCCCTTGGTCAGATGTATTCTTAGGTATTTTATTTTTTTTGTGGCTATTGTAAATAGGATTGCCTTCTTAATTTGGCTCTCAGTATGAACATTACTGGTGTATAGAAGTGCTACCAATTTTTGTACATTGCTTTTGTATCTTCAAACTTTGCTGAAGTCATTTATCAGTTACAAGAAATCTCTGGGATGCAGCAAAAATATTGTTAAGGGGAAAGTTTATAATGCTAAACATCTACCGCAAAAAGTTAAAAAGATTTAAAATTGCTGGGCACAGTGGCTCATGCCTATAATCCTAGCACTTTGTGAGGCTGTGGTGGGCAGATCGCCTGAGGTCAGGAGTTTGAGACCAGCCTGGCCAACATGGTGAAACCCTGTCTCTACAAAAATACAAATAATTAGGCAAGCATGGTAGCACACTCCTGTAGTCTGAGCTAATAGGGAGGCCGAGGCAGGAGAATTTAACCTGTGAAGCAGAGGTTGCAGTAAGATGAGATCATGCCACTGCACTCCAGCCTGAATGACAGAGTGAGACACTGTCTCAAAAAAAAAAAAAAGAAAGAAAAAGAAAAGAAAAATCTCAAACTAAACTTCACACATTGAGGCACTAGAAAAACTAACCCCAAAAGCTAGTGAAAGAAAAGAAATTACTAAAACATGAGCAAAACTAAATGAATTTGAAACTCAAAAACACATGCAAAGAATCAACAAAACCAAAACTTGGTTTTTTGAAAAGAGAAACAAGATTGATAGACTACTAGCTAGAATAACAAAGAACAAAAGGAAGAACATGCAAATAAGCACAATCAGAATTACTAAAGGTGACATTACAACTGTTCCCAAGAAATACAAAGGATCCTAAGAGATGTTTATGAACACTTCTATGTGCAAGAACTAGAAAATTTAGAGAAAGTGGATAAATTCCTGGAAGCACACAACCTCTAAAGATTGAATCAGGAAGACGTTGAATCTCTGAACAGATCAATATTGATTTCTAAAATTGGATCAGTAACAAAAAAACCTGCTAACAAAAGCCATGGACCAAATTAATTCACAGACAGATTCTACCAGATAAACAAAGAGCTGTTAACAATTATACTGATTCTGTTCCAAAAAATCAAGGAGAAAGGACTCCTCCCTAACTCACTCTTGGAAGCCAACATCACTGTGATACGAAAACTTGGCAGAGACACAGTGGAAAACAAAACAAAACAAAAAAAAAAACTGTAGGCCAATATTCCTGACGAACATAGATTTAAAAATCCTCAATAAAATATTAGCAAACTGAATCCAGTAGGACATCAAAATGCTCATTCACCATGATCAAGTAGGCTTCATTCCTGGGATGCAAGGTTGATTCAACATACACAGAATAATCAACATGATTCGCCACATATATGGAATTAAAAACAAAAACCGTATGATCACCTCAATAGATTTAATAAAAACCTTCAATAATATCTGACATCCCTTTATGATAAAAAAAAAACCTCAACAGAGTCAACAACAAAGTAACATACCTCAAAATAACAAGAGTCATCTGTGACAGCCAACAGCATACTGAATGGGCATGAGCTTGAACCGTTTCCCTTGAGTACTAGAACAAAACAAGGATGCCCACTTTGACCACTCCTATTCCAAAGAGTATGGGAATTCCTTTTCAGAGCAAGGCAAGAGAAAGAAACAAAAGGCATCCAAATAAGAAAAAAAGAATTCTTACTTGCTGTCTTCACTGATGATATGATTTTATGCTTAGAAAACCCTAGTTTTATTTTTAATTTTTTGAGGAACCTCCATAATGTTTTCCATATGGCTGTACTAATTTACCTTCCTGCCAGAAGTGTGTAAGGGTTCCCTTTTCTCCACATCTTCTCCAACACTTGTTATTCATATTTTTTATAAGTTAGTCTAACAGGTGTGAGACAATATCTCATTGGGATTTTAATTTGCACTTCCTTTATGATTAGAGACTTTGAGCATCAGTCTCTTTTCAGTTCCTAGAAGCCCTTAGATATTATTTCTTTTTAGCTCTTCCCCCAAATCACCAGAAGATAGAAGTAGCCCTTGAAAAAGACAAGAAAACACAATTTTGTTTCAGAGATAATCACAGAAAATGTGGTAAATATTATAGTCTATTCTTTTCAAGTTGGGTGAATTGTGGGAATAACATTTTTTATAAACGCCACTGGGAAGATCTCTAAGCAACTAACCATAGAGTCATTTGAATCTTACTGGAAATACCACTTATTCTGAGAGAAGTAATTGCAGTACATATAGATGCTATTCCAGGATTCCACTCTAGCATGAAGCTTCCTGCAGCTGCCATATACAAATAACCAGCTAGAATGCCAGTCAGGAAGCTTAAGGGGAAGCTTAAGGAAAGCTTGTTCCAATGCTAACTATTCCATCCCAGAGCCTCTCATTTACTATAATACATAGAATCTTACAGAAAATCAAATTCATCCAGTGGAATGTTTTATCTTTCATAACAAGAGATATGAAATGAGGAAAATATTTCCTTTATGCCTCCATTTACTCATCTGTAGAAAAGGAGATAATGATAATACCTAACCAATACAGATGTTGTAACATTTATAAGGTAATATATTTAATGCATATCAGAGCATACCTTAGGAACTAGTAAGTCTTCAGTAAGTATTAGCTATTATTAATAAATTTAATTAGGATTATGTTAATATTGTTATGTATTTCTAATTTCATTAATCATATTCACTAACTTTTCTTGTATTTGGCAGTAGAGAGTCAGTTTAAAACTCAACATTTTCAAGACACCACTTTTTCAAATTACATTTTATTAATAATATTTCATCTTTCTTTGCAGGATGTTTTCCCAGCTTGCTTCAGGATCATTTGACTTTTACATACATACATAGACATACACACACAGACACATACACATACACACACACATATGTACATATATACATATATGTGTATATATACTTATATATGTGTGTGTATATATATAATATATATATAGCACAGCATGCTTTTCTCTTTGCAGCTTTGAGCTGTGCTGGCAATCACACTGATAAATTTAATAGTATGAAAGTGAAGTGTCACTTCCATTTCTGGGCATCCTGCCCATTTATACTGTCAACAATGTCCAACAAAGTTATAGAAACTTGACTTTAGATTCAAGCTAAGTATTAAAATGAAAGTGGTTTTAATAACTCATTCTTGTTGTGTTCCTTGAATTCTTTTTACTTTTGCACACTAGTATAGCAATAATGAGATACTCTACAGTTCTTATGTTTAAAATAATTTTATTTATTATTTTACTGCATGTTTGCTGGTGACAGTGGTGGCTGAGCCTTTTGAATATTTTTAATCTCCAAAGTAGGGGATTTTCATAATTGAAAAATAAACAAAATCCTTTGACATATTAATATATAAGTAAGACTAAAAGAATATAGTTAAACTATATATAGACAAATATGGAGTCATTAAAGAATAATGATTTAACAATATTAATATTTTTGTTTAATTCTTGTTTTTAATCAGTTTATATTTGCCTACATATTTATCAATGTCATTGTTCTTTATTCTTTTTGAATCTTTAATCTTGCAGGTAGGATGATTTTTATTTTCTGAAATGTTGCAGTATGAATACTTTTCTATGACCTATATTTCACTGCAGTGATTTTTTATTTCATTTAATCTGCTGTTAAGCACATCATTGATTTCTTAATTTTATTTATTCAGATTTTTATTTGTGAATGTTCCATTTAGTCAATTTTTATGTAATTTATTGTTCCATGAAAAAATTCTCAATTTTGAACATAGTACATTTAGTTTAAAACCTGTCTTACAACTATAATACCTGGGATCCCTGAGTGTCTATTTTTGTTCTCTATTGTTCCTTTTCATTTGCATTAATCTTGACCGATAGTGGTGTTAATTTTCTCCATAAAATATTCGTTTCTTTTTTTCCTGGTAACTTCAGGATACACTAGTTCCATCATATCCATTATGAGGAAACTAAGGAACAGAAAAGTCAAGTAACTTTTATAATGTAATCCAGTAAGTGGAATAGCCATTTTTTGAGCAGTGGTAGTCTGTTTCTTGCCCAGTAGAATGTATTTTCTTCTGTATGAACTTCCTATCTACCAAACTGGGGAATTGCCATTCAAAATGGCCTTGGATACTTTTTATTTGTCAGTCTAAGCAAATGATGTATCTGTGACTCTCACTGCTAACAAACAATTAGTGTGGTATGAGGTATTTAATAAATTATAGACAGCCAGAACAGGTGATAATTTTTAACTTCATTAAAAGTCAGTATGTATCACAACCTTGTGCAATATTACTAGGAAGTAGAAATTTCAGTATCTCATTTAAAGCATGGAGGAATATATATTATCTGTGGACTTTGTCTTTAAAATGAAAATCCCTGCTTATTAGGCCAATGTGCAGGATGTGCCCTCCTAAGCCTTAAAATATTAATACTGAGAAAATGTGTGTAAATTATTTTTGTATATACATGTGTAATAAATGTTTGAAATTTATCTTGGAAACTATTATAGGCCTTATTAGCTCCAATTTATATCATGCAAAATTGAGCTCAGTGAGTTTAGATAGCTTGCATACTCATTCAGCTAGTAGGTGATGGGTTTAAAATTCAATCTCTATTCTGCTTCTCCAGATTCAATCTATTCATAATCTAATACTTCAGATTTGACAGTTGCAACATCAATTATGTGTGTTTAAATGAGATACTGGAAATCTATGATATTATTTAACAGATCTTTTTTTGACTAACAAATGTTAACTGAGTGAAGCATATTATGGAATTTCTTACTTAGTTGATTTTAATAGAGATTTAGTTATTGAATTGAACATTTTTTTCATAGTATAACATTTTGAGACTGCTTTTAATTTAAAGTCTCTTTCTCATAGGGATGTATATAAAATGAAACCCTACTCATCAACCTCATCACCTCAAAAGTTTTCCAGACAGAATGATTTTTCCAAATATAATAAAACAATTTATGATGTGCTCCTCCATTTGAGTGGAACAATGCCACCTGGAATTAGTTCAAGTCAATCTTTACCTGTGGATAATGATGAAAGGATAATTCAACTTCACAGGCAACACTCTTCTCTTTTGGAGTTTCTCAAGTAAGTAGTTGGATGTGCTCATATAAGCATGTAACTCTGGCTTGAATAGTTAGATAAATAGTTGAGTAGATAGACTTTGATATTATTTTTCTTTTTAACCAAATATATATATATATGTAGTAATGTATATACATCTCACACATTTCAGAAAAATATATAATGCTTAATAGACAATAAGCATTTTATGATGTATTCGATTTTTAATCTAAGGCAATCATTTTTATACTTTATCATACATCAAAATCATTGAAAGGGCCTGTTAAAACAACAGTTTGCTGACCCTTAACTATTGAGTTTACAAAGTTAATTTTCATTTATAACAAGTTTTAAGGTGATGCTGATATTTCTGATCCATTATGTCATTTTGAAAATCTTGATCTACAGCAAATATATAAATCCACTGAGCTAAAAAAGGATGCAACCAATAAGCTTTATTTTGCAGATTATTATTAGTATCATCTCAATTCATGGATACTATGAACTTTTAGTCTGCATATGTAAAGTCTTAATATTAAAATAGTAGGCAGGCAAAAGGAATTTTAAATGGTTGATACAAAAGGGGAAAAAACTTGTCATCATAATATCTGTGTTCCTCTGCAAATATTAAGTGGCAAGTGGCCAAGAAATGGGAAAACAATGTACATTTACATTCTCAGAAGAGTACTGGTGAATTCACATTGCTTCTCTGTCCTGCACTTGCAGCATCCTTGTACACTGAAATATCCCACATCCATAGGCAGTAATTTATTTAGCATTGAGTTGAACATGTTATTACTCCGTCTTCCATGCTCCTATACAATGAAAATGGCATTTATTACTTGTAATTATGTAGTATAATTAATATATTTTTGAATACATTATTGTGATTTTCTTTTTTTTTATTTTTTCCCATTTATTTTATTGCATTTTAGGTTTTGGGGTACATGTGAAGAACATGCAAAATTGTTGCATAGGTACACACGTGGCAGTGTGATTTGCTGCCTTCCACCCCATCACCTAAATCTGGCATTTCTCCCCTTGCTATCTCTCCCCAGCTTCCCACCCCCAACCGTCCCTCCCCTATTTACCCCCAACTGACCCCAGTGTGTAGTGCTCCCCTCCCTGTGTCCATGTGTTCTCATTGTTCAACACCTGCCTATTAGTGAGAACATGTGGTGTTTGATCTGCTCTTCTGTCAGTTTGCTGAGAATGATGGTTTCCAGGTTCATCCATGTCCCTACAAAGGACACGAACTCATCGTTTTTGATGGATGCATAATATTCCATGGTGTATATGTGCCACATTTTCCCTATCTAGTCTATCGTCGATGGGCATTTGGGTTGGTTCCAGGTCTTTGCTATTGTAAACAGTGCTGCAATGAACATTCGTGTGCACGTGTCCTTATAGTAGAACGATTTGTAATCCTTTGGATATATATCCAGTAATGGGATTGCTGGGTCAAATGGAATTTCTATTTCTAGGTCCTTGAGGAATCGCCACACTGTCTTCCACAATGGTTGAACTAATTTACATTCCTACCAACAGTGTAAAAGTGTTCCTATTTCTCCACATCCTCTCCAGCATCTGTTGTCTCCAGACTTTTTAATGATCGCCATTCTAACTGGCGTGAGATGGTATCTCAATGTAGTTTTGATTTGCATTTCTCTGATGACCAGTGATGATGAGCATTTTTTCATATGTTTGTTGGCCTCACGTATGTCTTCTTTTGTAAAGTGTCTGTTCATATCCTTTGCCCACTTTTGAATGGGCTTGTTAGTTTTTTTCTTGTTAATCTGTTTTAGTTCTCTGTAAATTCTGGATATCAGCCCTTTGTCAGATGGGTAAACGGCAAAAATTTTTTCCCAATCTGTTGGTTGCCGATTCACTCTAATGACTGTTTCTTTTGCTGTGCAGAAGCTGTGGAGTTTGATTAGGTCCCATTTGTCTATTTTGGCTTTTGTTGTCAATGCTTTTGGTGTTTTGGTCATGAAGTCCTTGCCTACACCTACGTCCTGAATGGTTTTGCCTAGATTTTCTTCTAGGGTTTTTATGGTGTTAGGTCTTATGTTTAAGTCTTTAATCCATCTGGAGTTAATTTTAGTGTAAGGTGTCAGGAAGGGGTCCAGTTTCTGCTTTCTGCACATGGCTAGCCAGCTTTCCCAACACCATTTATTGAACAGGGAATCCTTTCCCCATTGCTTGTTTTTGTCTGGTTTGTCAAAGATCAGATGGTTGTAGATATGTTGTGTTGCCTCTGAGGCCTCTGTTCTGTTCCACTGGTCTATATCTCTGTTTTGGTACCAGTACCATGCTGTTTTGATTACTGTAGCCTTGTAGTATAGTTTGAAGTCTGGTAGTGTAATGCCCCCCGCTTTGTTCTTTTTGCTTAGAATTGACTTGGCTATGCGGGCCCTCTTTTCGTTCCATATGAAGTTTAAGGTGGTTTTTTCCAGTTCTGCGAAGAAGGTCATTGGTAGCTTGATGGGGATAGCATTGAATCTGTAAATTACTTTGGGCAGTATGGCCATTTTCACGATATTGATTCTTCCTAACCATGAACATGGAATGTTTCTCCATCTGTTTGTGTCCTCTCTTATTTCATTGAGCAGTGGCTTGTAGTTCTCCTTGAAGAGGTCCTTTACATTCCTTGTTAGTTGTATTCCTAGGTATTTTATTCTCTTTGTGGCAATTGTGAATGGAAGTTTGTTCTTGATTTGGCTCTCTTTAAGTCTGTTATTGGTGTATATGAATGCATGTGATTTTTGCACATTGATTTTGTATCCTGAGACTTTGCTGAACTTGCTTATCAGTTTCAGGAGGTTTGGGGCTGAGATGACGGGGTCTTCTAGATATACAATCATGTCATCTGCAAATAGAGACAATTTGACATCCTCCTTTCCTATTTGAATGCACTTTATTACTTTTTCTTGCCTGATTGCTCTGGCTAGAACTTCTAATACTATATTGAATAGCAGTGGTGAGAGAGGGCATCCTTGTCTGGTGCCACATTTCAAGGGGAATGCTTCCAGTTTTTGCCCATTCAGTATGATATTGGCTGTTGGTTTGTCATAAATAGCTTTTATTATTTTGAGATACGTTCCATCGATACCTAGCTTATTGAGGGTTTTTAGCATAAAGGGCTGTTGAATTTTGTCAAAGGCCTTCTCTGCATCAATTGAGATAATCATGTGGTTTTTGTCTTTGGTTCTGTTTATGTGGTGAATTACGTTTATAGACTTGTGTATGTTGAACCAGCCTTGCATCCCCAGGATGAAGCCTACTTGATCATGATGGATAAGCTTTTTGATGTGCTGTTGCAATCGGCTTGTCAGTATTTTATTGAGGATTTTTGCATCTATGTTCATCATGGATATTGGTCTGAAGTTTTCTTTTCTTGTTGAGTCTCTGCCGGGTTTTGGAATCAGGATGATGTTGGTCTCATAAAATGATTTTGGAAGAATTCCCTCTTTTTGTATTGTTTGGAATAGTTTCAGAAGAAATGGTACCAGCTCCTCTTTGTATGTCTGGTAGAATTCAGCTGTGAACCCATCTGGACCTGGGCTTTTTTTGGGTGGTAAGCTCTTAATTGCTGCCTCAACTTCAGACCTTGTTATGGGTCTGTTCAGGGTTTCGGCTTCTTCCTGGTTTAGGCTTGGCAGGAGGCAAGTGTCCAGGAATTTATCCATTTCTTCCAGGTTTATTAGTTTGTGTGCATAGAGTTGTTTGTAATAATCTCTGATGATGGTTTGAATTTCTGTGGAATATGTGGTGATATCCCCTTTATCGTTTTTTATTGCATCAATTTGGTTATTCTCCCTTTTCTTTTTTATTAATCTGGCTAGTGGTCTGTCTATTTTCTTGATCTTTTCAAAAAACCAGCTCCTGGATTTATTGATTTTTTGAAGGGTTTTTTGTGTCTCTTATCTCCTTCAGTTCTGCTCTGATCATAGCTATTTCTTGTCTTCTGCTAGACTTTGAGTTTTTTTGATCTTGCTCCTCTAGCTCTTTCGGTTTTGACGATAGGGTGTCAATTTTTGATCTCCCCTTCTTCTCATGTGGGCACTTATTGCTATATATTTTCCTCTAGAGACTGCTTTAAATGTGTCCCAGAGATTCTGGCATGTTGTGTCTTCATTCTCGTTGGTTTCGAAGAACATCTTTATTTCTGTCTTCATTTCATTGTTTATCCAGTCACCATTCAAGAGCAAGTTGTTCAGTTTCCATGAAGCTGTGCGGTTCTGGGTTAGTTTTTGAATTCTGAGCTCTAACTTGATTGCACTGTGGTCTGAGAGACTGTTTGTTACAATTTCCGTTCTTTTGCATTTGCTGAGGAGTGATTTACTCCCAATTATGTGGTCAATTTTAGAGTAGGTGTGATGTGGTGCTGAGAAGAATGTATATTCTATGGATTTGGGGTGGAGAGTTCTGTAAATGTCTATTAGGTTTGCTTGGTCCAGGTCTGAGTTCAAGTCCTGGATATCCTTGTTAATTTTCTGTCTGGTTGATCTGTCTAATGTTGACAATGGGGTGTTAAAGTCTCCCTCTATTATTGTGTGGGAGTCTAAGTCTCTTTGTAAGTCATTAAGAACTTGCCTTATGATTCTGGGTGCTCCTGTATTGGGTGCATATATATTTAGGATCGTTAGCTCTTCTTGTTGCATTGATCCTTTTACCATTATGTAATGTCCCTCTTTGTCTCTTATGATCTTTGTTGCTTTAAAGTCTAATTTATCAGAGATGAGAATTGCAACTCCTGCTTTTTTTTTGCTCTCCATTTGCTTGGTAAATCTTCCTCTATCCCTTTATTTTGAGCCTTTGTGTATCCTTGCATGTGAGATGGGTTTCCTGGATACAGCACACTGATGGGTTTTGTCTTTTTATCCAATTTGCCAGTCTGTGTCTTTTGATTGGGGCATTTAGTCCATTTACATTTAGGGTTAATATTGTTATGTGTGAATTTGATACTGCCATTTTGGTGCTAGCTGGCTGTTTTGCCCTTTAGTTGAGCTGGTACTTGTTGTTCCTTTATATGTGTAGAGCCTCTTTCAGGAGCTCTTGTAGAGCTGGCCTGGTGGTGGCGAAATCTCTGAGTACTTTCATGTTCCCAAAGGATTTTAATTTTCCTTCACTTATGAAGCTTAGTTTGGCTGGATAGGAGATTCTGGGTTGAAAGTTCTTTTCTTTAAGTATGTTGAATATTGGCCCCCACTCTCTTCTGGCTTGTAGGGTTTCTGCTGAGAGATCTGCTGTGAGTCTGATGGGCTTCCCTTTATGGGTAACCCGACCTTTCTCTCTGGCTGCCCTTAGTATTTTCTCCTTCATTTCGACCCTGGTGAATCTGACGATTGTGTGCCTTGGGGTTGCTCTTCTTGACGAATATCTTTGTGGTGTTCTCTGTATTTCCTGGACTTGAATGTTTGCCTGCCTTGCTAGGTTGGGGAAGTTTTCCTGGATAATATCCTGAAGAGTATTTTCCAGCTTGGATTCATTCTCTTCGTCGCATTCGGGTACGCCTATCAAACGTAGATTAGGTCTTTTCACATAGTCCCACATTTCTTGGAGACTTTGTTCATTCCTTTTTACCCTTTTTTCTCCAGTCTTGCCTTCCCGTTTTATTTCATTGAGTTGATCTTCGACCTCTGATATCCTTTCTTCTGCTTGGTCAATTCGGCTGTTGATACTTGTGCATGCTTCACGAAGTTCTCGTGTTGCGTTTTTCAGCTCCATCAATTCACTTATATTCCTTTCTATTTTGTTCATTCTCGTTAGCATTTCATCAAATCTTTTTTCAAGGCTCTTAGTTTCTTTGCATTTGGTTAGAACATGTTGTTTAAGTTCACAGAAGTTTCTTATTATCTACCTTCTGAACTCTGATTCTGTCATTTCATCACACTCGTTCTCCATCCAACCTTGTTCTCTTGCTGGTGAGGAATTGTGATCCCTTGTAGGAGGAGAGGTGTTCTGGTTTCGGGTGTTTTCATCCTTTTTGCACTGGTTTCTTCCCATCTTTAAGGATTTATCCACCTGTCGACTTTGTAGTTGCTGTCTTTCAGATTGGGTCTCAAATCTTTCAGATTGACGTTCTGTTTGTTGATGATGAGGTTATTTCTGTTTCTTGGTTTTCCTTCTGACAGTCTGGCCCCTCTGCTGTAGGTCTGCTGAGGCTCACTCCAGGCCCTGCTTGCCTGGGGTTCAGCTGCTGAACAGCAAGGGTTGTTACCAGTTTTCTTCTTCTGCTGTCTTTGTCCCAGAAGGATACCCGCCTAGTGTCAATCTGATCTCTCTTTTATGAGGTGTCTTTTTGGACATATAGGGGTCAGGGAGCTGCTTGAGGAGACGGCCTCTTCTTTATAGGATCTCAAATGGTGAGCTGTGAGCTCTGTTGTTCTTCATTCAGAGCTGTTGGGCAGGTACTTTTAGGTCTGCTGCAGCAGAACTTATAAACTGCTTTTTGTTCCCAGGTGCTCTGTCCCAGGGATTTAGGGCTTTATTTATGAGTTTCCGTTATGCTGCCGCCTTCTTTTTTTTTTTTTTTCTTCAGACCTGCCCAGCCCAGCAAGGAGGCAGGCTAGTCACTGTCGGCCTATAGCAGCTTTGCTGAGCTGCTGTGGGCTCCGGCCCGCTGCCGAGTGAACTTCCCTGCAGTCCTGTTTATATGGGTGTAGTTAGAACTGCTTTGGCGATGGTGGCCCGCCTCTGTTGAGGCGGAGTCTCTGTGCTGTGGCGGGTTGCCTTGGCAACGGCGGGCTGCCTCGGTAATGGCGGGTTGCCTTGGCAACGGCGGGCTGCCTCAGCAATGGCGGGTTGCCTTGGCAATGGCGGGCTGCCTCAGCATTGGCCGACTACCTCAGTCCTGGCAGGCTGCCTCGGTAATGGTGGACGCCCCTCCCCCACAGAGCTGGACCGTCCCGGGTTCAGCTGCGCTTGCTGTGGAACTCTCGATCCAGAGTTTCTGGTTGCTGTTCTTTTGTGGGGGTGGGACCAGCCGAGCCTGATCGCCTGGCTCCCTGCCTCAGAGCCTTTTTTAAGTTGGTGTTCCAGTCGCCTGTTGAAGAGGCGCCGGGGTCTGTTTGTTTTCCCCTGCGGCCACTCACTGCGCTGGCTTAAACAGCGGCACTGAGGTTTGTGGTGCTTTTTTTTTTTTTTTTTTTTTGCCCTGGAATCTACTGTCCTTGTTCTCTGCTCAGTCCCCTTTTTGAACCGGCGAATGGGCGACTTCCCGTGGCTCCAATCGCCAGCCAAAAGGGCCCCCGGACCGGTGTATTTTGTAAGGAGAACCGCGGCTCCGGGGCACCGACAAAGCAGCTGCGCAGGGCAAAGCAGCGGCCCTGGCCGGCACAGCCGCGCTGGCCGAAATAGCCGCGCTGGCGACCGTGGAGCTCCTCCGCCCGGGAATTTCCTAGTCTGTGGGCAATAAAAACGCGGCGTCCACTCACCCTCTGCGCTTTCACTGGGAGCTGCAATCCTGAGCTGTTCCTAAACGGCCATCTTGGATCATCCTCACATTATTGTGATTTTCTCTTTTGCATCTTTGTTTATGGAATCTGCTCCATTGTTTCTCAGAGGTGTTCATCTATCCTAGCAGGAATAGAGATGAAGGGCAAGAAGGGGACTCTTACAGCAGGAATATAAATTAAAGATTTGATATTCAGTTTTTAAATTTCCAATTCAGGATTTTTGAGTCCCTAGCAATGCTATGTATTAAAACTTTGACATGTTACCTAAAATATTTTATTTCCTTTCTTAGGCTCTCAATATCATGGTAATGAGGCAAAACTGGCCTGGTTCCTTGTGGATTGCTAGGTTGCTAGAAGTTTTTAAATCACTTCAGGTGATGGAATCAAGATCCAGGCCACTTGTCATGACAGTTTCTGTGTTGGGATGTTAGAGGGACCCCACTGCAGAGGCAGAAGAGTGGCAGTTGGCTGGCCCTGATGCCACAACAGGAATGACAAATACATGAGGACAAGGGAGTGGCTGAGTCAGTTATAGGAGACCTCTGGGTCCTTGATGGGCCTAAGGGCAGAGACAGAAGATCCTCATCTCAGACATCAGTAGCATATGCCTACATGACAAAGACATTTCAGGCCAAAAGGAGGCACAGCCTAAAAAGAACAAGTATCCAGAAATGCAGTCACCAACCTTCATGTACAAATATAGGAGTCCCTCTCCCTATCTCATGTAAGCCCAAATCCAGCATGGATGATCCTAGTTCTGAGAGTTCTTACACAATTTGAGGGACCCTCTTATATAAAATATCAAATGAAAAATATAAATATTAGATTCACGGCTTTATAAGGTAACCATGAAAGTAAAGAAACCTAAAGTTAAAATGGTATTTATTTGACAATGAGTCTACCTTTTCCCAGGCGCTATGTGGCGTGGATAGGCAGGAGTGAAATTTTGACTGTTAATCACAAGTAACAGAATTACTGTAAAGAGACTCTGAGTAGAAGACCTAAAGATACATGGAAATGCAATTTTGCATTTTCTCTATATCCTTCTCTACTCAATCTAGGTGGGAGAATGAGAATGGTTATAGCAGTTAAGGAAATAGCAAAGCTATGTGGAATTTTGTAAATCACTTTCAACTCCACTTACTTATCCCTGAGTCAGTGAATCCTGCAAATCTGTGAGCATCTTAGGGCAGAAACCACATCTCATCTCTTTCATCTGGAATTTCTAACACCAGGATCACTGGCATCACGGAATGGGGCCAATGTTCGTTAAATATTTATTTTAAACATTTTCTTTCACAGAGATTTACCTTTTGAATTTGTGTGGTATAAGGGATAAAACGTTGAAATTGCATCTCAGGACATTTATATAAGAATGAAGAAAATGCTGCGAACTATAAAAAGTAGTGGTAAAAGAAAGGGTGAAGAGTTTGCATTCCAGGAAAGAGAGTGTAACAAATGATAGGGTCAAGTTGGAGCAAACAACATAAATTAATTTTCTCACAGTTGTGGAGGCTGGAAGCCTAAAACCAAGGTATTGTCAGGTTTTGGTTTCTTCTGAGGCTCTATTTGCTGGCAGATAACCTCTTCTTGCTGTGTCCTCACATGGTTTTTTTCTCTGTGTACCCATTTCCCTGGTGGCTTTCTGTGTGTTCAAATTTCATCTTCTTATAAAGACATGAGCCAAACTGGATTTCATGCTACTCTAATTATATCATTTTACATTAGTTATCTTTTTAAAGACCCTAACTCCAAATACACTCACATTCTAAGGTACTGAAATTTAGGGTTTCAACATATGAGCTTTGTGATTGGGTATAGTTTAGACCATATGTGTTATATTATGAAAAAATATTATGTAATTGGATGTTATATTTTATAATAAATTTTGTATGGATATATTTGCAGTAATATATTTCTTGTCATTTGTGTCCGGTGTGGACTGAATTGAGCCCCATCCCGAATTCATATGTTGAAATCCTAACCCCCAATGTGATTTGATTTGGAGATAAGGCTTTTACGGGTGTTATTAAGGTTAAATGAGGTCATAAAGGTAGGGCCCTAATCCAGTCAGACGGATATCCTTTTAAGAAGAGAAAGAGATGCCAGATTTCTCTCTCTCTCTCTCTGAGCATAGAGAAAATATTATGTGAGTATACGGTGAGCAGATGGCCATCTACAAGCCAGGAAAAGAGGCCTCACCTAAAACCAAATTTTTGGCATCTTGATCTTGAACTTACAGCATCCAGATGGTTAAAAGAATAAATGTCTCATTTGAGCCACTTATCCTATGGTATTTTGTTATGGCACCTTGAGCTTACCAATATCATATCTAATATCCTTTTATACAATTTCACTTGTTTGTAATTATTATCATTTTTATGTTGTCATTACTTTTCATTGAAAATAATAACATTTTTAAAAATTTAAAATTTGGGTAGTGTAAAACAAAAACAGAAGCAGACTATGAACATATTCTGCCCTACATTGTAACTGTAAAGTAGACCATCACAAGAATATAAAGCTATTATAACTCTTATTTTTAAATTCCATTGAGTTTTTAAATAAATAATTAATTCACCAAAATAAACATACCTATGAAAAACAACTCACATCCTCTTATATGTAAATTTGGTTCCACTCGTGATTTTCACTTTTATCCTTGTAAGTTTTATATCCTGGGCTGGGTGCTGTGGCTCAAGCCTGAATCCCAGCCCTTTGGGAGGTCAAGGCAGGTGGATCACCTGTGGTCAGAAGTTCAAGACCAACCTGCCCAACATGGTGAAACTCTGTCTCTACTAAAAATACAAAAAGTTAGCCAGGCCTGGTGGGGGGCACCTGTGATCCCAACTACTCAGGAGGCTGAGGCAGGACAGTCGCTTGAACCTGGGAGGCATAGGTTGCAGTGAGCAGAGATCGTGCCACTGTACTCCAGCCTGGGCAACAAGAGCAAAACTCTGTCTCAAAAAAAAAAAAGAAAAGAAAAAGACAAATTTTATATCCTTCTCACTTATGCATGACCATTATGGTATCTTATTTAATGGAATTGTATCTAAGAATAAAAATATTTCAAAGAAACAATCCAAGAAGTAATCCTGGAAGAGTGGACTGAACTGGGTTGAAAGAGCATGGCTTTTGAATCATGCAGATGTAGGCTTATATTCCAGTTCTCTTGTATTCCTGTGACCTTGCACAAGTTACTTCACCTGTTTTACATCTAAGTTCATTATGTAAAATTAAGGGTGATAATTTTCAAACTAAGTTGGTTTTTAGAAGAGTTACATCGGGAAAATAACCAATGGATGCTAGGCTTAATATTGGAGTGGCAGAATAATTTGTACAACAAACCCTCATGATACAAGTTTACCTATATGACAAAACTGCGTATATACCATTAAACTTAAAATAAAAATTAAAAAAGAATTAGAAATAATACAATGTGTATGACATGACATATAGAGATTATTGTTGTTATTGTTATTAAATGAATTATAGCCTAAGGCTTTCACATGCTTACATATTTCCTTAAACTATTCCAATATAGTAACCGTTAGTGACATACTGAAACTGATTCTTGTGATATCACTATCACTGAAATGGAATATTTATTTTAAAAATCCATTCTATGAGTAATAAATGTCTTGTTGACATAAAAATGTCAAAAAGCCAGTATTTATCAATTATATTCTCACATTTATTAGATAGAATGGAAACTTTATTTAAATTTTAGTAGGTTTATAATGGCACATGGCTTTTAATTTTCACAGTTTGTACTTTTGGTCCTCAATAATTGATTCAATAAGGTAAGTACTCTAATTCAATAAATCTAAAACCTGAATGCATTTTGTTCATAAAGTTTTACTCTTAAAATATAATAAATATTAACTGTGAGCAAAAGAAGGAGGCTTACATACTTAAGTCAATCTTGATTGTATGTATGTTATGGAAATCAAACAACCTCTTGATCATTAAACTCTATGGTACTTGCAATCATTGTGTTATTCTTGTAGAATTCTTTTTGGCACAACTCCCAGTAGTGTTGACATTAACGGGGGTGTTGTGACATTTTATGATGTGAGGATGCGGGTACGGAAGAATAATTTTGACATTAAAGTCATGCCATTCAGATTTATCTGCTTTTTATCTGCAAATACATGCCTATCAGGATATGTTGACTGTGATAAAATTACTTAACATTTAGAAAGTGACATTATGGTTAATAAAATCAGGTCATTAATTTGAGATATGTGCATATGTTTCATCATGGAACTATTGTATTAAAATACAAAATTATCATAAATGTTATCAGCTTCCCCATTTAAACTTGATAACACAGTAGGTAAGAACTTTTTTACAAGTGAAATATCTACTCTGCAATAAATGAGCAACTTATTTTTAGGGATTAAGCTAGAATTTTTTAAGAAACAAATTTTTAGTGATTAAGTTTAGAATTTAATAACTCATTGCATCTAGTTATGTTTTGGTAGAATTCAGCAGAAAAGCCTTTAGGTCCTGGGCTTTTCTTTACTGGATGACTCTTTATTACGGCTGACATCTTGTTATTTGTTATTGGTCTGTTCAGGTTTTGGATTTCTTCCTGATACAGTCTTAGTTGTACGTGTCAGTTTTTGACTTTGTCCATTTCTTCTAGATTTTCCAATTTATTGCTATATAGTTGCACATAGTAGCTACTTGTGATCCTTTAAATTTCTGCAGTATCAATTGTAATGCCTTCTTTATCATCTCTGATTTTATTTATTGTATCTTCTTTCTTTTGATCTTAGTCTGACTAAAGGTTTATCAACTTTATCTTGTCAAAAAGGCAATTTTTGTTTTGTTGATTTATTTATTTCAATTTCATGTATTTCTGCTCTGATGTTGATTATTTCTTTTCTTCTATTAATTTGGGATTTGATTTATTTTTGCTTTTCTCTTTCCTTAAGATGGAACATTAGGTTATTTGTGTGAAGATTTTCTCCTTTTTGAAGTATGTACTTATAGCTATAAACTTCCCTCTTAGTGCTGCTTTCATTATATATGATAGGTTTTGGTATGTTGTGTTCCCAGTATCATTTATCTCAAGATATTTTTCAATTTACTTTTTAATTTATTCATTGACCCACTGGTCATTCAGGAACACATTTGAGAATTTTCATATATTTGTGTAGTTTCCAAATACCTCTTCTTATTGATTTCTTGTTTTATTCCATTGTAGTCATTGAAGATGCTTGATATAATTTTAAATTTTGAATGTTTTAAGACTTATTTGTTGACATAATATATGGTCTGTCCTTGAGAGTGATCCTGTGCTGAGGAAAACAATATGTATTCTGCACCCATTGGAGGAAAACTTTCATAAATATCTATTAGATCCATTTGGTCTATAGTGCAGATGAAGTCTGATGTTTCTTGATTTTGTCTGAAATATCTATCAAATGCTGAAAGTGGGGTTGAACTCTCCAGCTATTATTATCTTTTGGTCTGTCTCACTCTTTACGTCTAATAAGATTTGCTCTGTATATCTGGTTGTTCCAGTGTTTGGTGCATGTATTTTTTTACAATTGTTATATCCTCTTGCTTAATTGACCCTTTTATCATTATATAGTGACCTTCTTTGTCTCTTCTTATACTTTTTGTATAGTTTTTTTTTATACAGGTATAGCTACTCCTGTTCTTTTTTAATCCCCTTTGAATGAGATATCTTTTTTCATCCCTTTATTTTCAGTCTATGTGCATCTTTACAGGTGAAGTGTGTTTCTTCTAGGCAACAGATCATAGGATCTTTTTTCATTCATTCAACTACTCTATGTATTTTGATTGAATAGTTTAGTCCATTTACATTCAATGCTATTATTGATAAGTAAGGACTTACTTATGCCTTTTAAAAATTTGTTTTCTTATTGTCTTCTTTCTTTTCTTTCTGTTTAACTTTAGTGAAGGTGATTTTCTCTGGTAATATGGTTTTGTTTCTTGCTTTTTATTTTTTGTGTATCTGTCATATGTTTTGTGGTCTGTGGTTACCATGAGGCTTGCAAATAGTATCTTATAACCTATTATTTTTAGCTGATAACATCTTAACACAGTTTGTATAAACAAGCAAACAATAAACAAGAAAAATTTAAAAAAAAACAACTAATAAAAGACACTACACCTTAACTTCATCCCCTTGTTTTTTTAACTTTTGTCATTTCTACTTATATCTTACTGTAGTGTCTGTGGCTTTGTATTTATTATTTTTGATTGGTTGATTATTTAGTCTTTCTGTTTAACTTAAGAGTAGTTTACGCACCACAGTTACAATGTTGTAATAAACTGTGGTTGTTTTGTGTACTTACTATTGCCTGTGAGTTTTATGAGTTTTGTACCTTAAAGTGATTACTTATGGTTTCTTTCTGTTTGAAGTATTCCGGTTAGCATGTCTTGTGTTGATGAAATCTCTCAACTACTGTTAGGGGTCTAGTAAACTCTTTATTACTTTTTCACTAAATACTCTATTTTTTTTTTCACTTCAGCACTTTAAATATGTCATACCACTCTCCTGGCCTGTAATGTTTGCACTAAAAAGTCTACTGCCAGACATATCAGAGCCCCATTATATGTTATTTGTTTCTTTTCTCTTTCTGCTTTTAGGATCATTTAAAACTTTTTTTTTTATCTTTGGGAGATTACTTATTTAATGCCTTGAGGTAGGCTTCATTGGGAGTTTGATTATTAAATGCCTTGAGGTAGTCTTCTGTGGGTTAAGTCTGCTTGGTGTTCTAAAATTCATTTGGATATTGGATATTTGTATATTGACTTGGGATATTGATATATTTCTCCAGGTTTGGGAAGTTCTCTGCTATTATCTTTTGAATAAACTCTCTTCCCCCATCTCTTTCTCTACCTCCTTGTAAGGCCAGTAACTCTTAGGTTTGCCCTTTTGAGGCTATCCTCTAGATCATGTAGGTGTGCTTCATTGTTTTTATTCTTTCTTTTGTTGTATCCTCTATCTATTTTTAAATAGCCTGTCCTTAAGCTCACTCTGCTTAATCAATTCTGCTATTAAAAGATTGATCCATTCTTTAGTATGCCAATTGCATTTTTCAACTCCAGAATTTCTAGTTCTTTTAAATTATTTTAATCTCTTTGTTAAACTTATGTAATAGAATTCTGAATTCCTTCTCCATATTATCTTGAATTTCTCTGAGTTTCTTCAACACAACTATTTTGAATTCTCTCTCTGAAAGATCACATCTCTCTGTTTTTCCAGGAATGGTCCTTGGTGCCTTATTTAGTTTATTTGGTGAGGTCATGTTTTCCTGGATCATCTTGGTTCTTGGAAATGTGTATCTGTTTCTGGGGACTGAAGAGTTACAATTAGCAGGTAGCAAAGCCAACCAGGCCTATATCTTTTCTTTATGGTGTAGAGTTCCCTCAGACCCCATGTGGGTCCAGAGGTGCTGTTCAAGCCCAGGAACTAGAGTTAAAAAAAAAAAGCTAGAATACCACCTGGTGTTATATTGTACTGTGGCTGAGATGGCACTCAAACCATAAGATGCTTTCTTTTCACTCTTCCATCCCCTTTCCGAAGGCAGAGAAGCTTCATCCAGTGGCCACTGCCACCTCTGGCTAATTATATAACTTTTTAATTTGAAAAATAAAATGTAGCAAATACAAAAATATGACTATTGAAATATTTAATTGATGGTCAATGCAAATCGTATATAGATCACGTATCTTACCATAATTTGAATTTTTCTTTTTCTAATTTTAGTGCTCAAGGAGGATGTACTTCACATATACTGCCAGAATTTTTGCTTGAACCAGAAGACTATAAGAGGTGGATTGAAATTACGGTAAGAAATCATAATTTGTTGGAACAAACTACACATTTATTATTGTATGTACTGGTATTTGGCCTATGTTAGAATATTCTATTTCAGAGTCCTTGAGTTTTATATACAAAATATTACAAGGTTCGTGATTTCTGGACAACCTGTATGTTTTGGACATTTGTCTAAAAATTTCTGTCGCGTTCCTGTGCGAAAATGATTACATGGCTTTCTTAAATATATAAATAATTGCTACTTTGGAAAATTTATAAATGAAGACAAAGGTGGGGTTATGGAAATTTTATTCTTAAACTTTTAGAATATATATTTTCCAAATACTGGTTTTATTTCACCACCATGTGCCACTTTTTTCCTTCATTTTCAGAGGAAAATAGAAATGAAGCAAGAAATACATAGGTTTGTCATAATATATTGTTCACTATGTAGAAACCTATTGAGAGGGGAGTGGTCTTGAAGGAATCTGCAAACTTTGAGGCAACTGTGGTTGTAAGACTCTCACTGTGCTTGTCATGTGACATGAGTAGAGAACCAACTGCCTGCCTGTTCTTTGGCACTATGCTGAGGTCCTGTTGCCTTACCCAAAGGGTGTGACTCTTTCTTGGCTCAGCAATCAGAAGAACTTTGTATGTTGTTTGGTCACTTCTTCTACAGAGTGATCTAGTAGGTGCATTGAGTGAATAAATCTGTGACCTAAATATGAGCCTGTGTGCTCCATAAAGTTTCCTGTGTTGATATTTTCTATTGTTGGCACATGGAGAATTAGAGTTCTTGATTAAAGTATGGAAAAGGCATGCACATATTTTGTTAAAAAAAAAAAAAAGTTTGTATTCTAAATTTGCCTTAAATTTTAATTAATGTTGTACTATTTTATTTCTTAAAGTCTTCCACTCATACCACGCCTGAGAGTTCCTGTACACCTCAGGAAAAATGTTCTGTTGTCATAGAAATGTCTAAATTTGAAGAGTGGAGTAAACGGGCATGGACAGATATATTTCTACAGATATACAAGGTAACATTTCCACTATTGTTTGCTGCTTTTCTGTTGATTAATATAAATTATATATTAATTATAGATAATGCTGCTATGAAAGACTCAAAAACACAGTGCCTTAAAAAGATGTTCTTTTCTTGCTTTCTCATGGAACTGCCGAGATGTGAGTGGTCAAAGCTTGTATCTCTTCCCTCCTCAGTACTAGGTTTTCATCTTTGGGTCTGCTTTCTCTGAAGAAGGAAGAGCAGATAAAGGATTACTGGAGGCAAGGATTTACCTTTAAAGGATGTGACCTGAAAAATATGTCTTTTACATTTCAAATTCCATTAGGCAGAATTCAGTCAGATAGTCACATCTAGCTGTAAGAGAAGTTGAGAAATATACTCTCTAGAATGAGTAGCTACAGTAATATTCTAGTACTAAAAGGGAGAATTAAAGAATGAGTAGTGGTGAAAATTATTGTCTCCACATCTAATACACAGTAGTTTTTTGCTATAAAATGATATTCATAAGGATTCATACAACTGTAGGCAGGAGCAGGTTTTTATGAGATTCTCGAACTTACTTCCTGCCAAATTGCATTTGTGGGCAGATTAACATAGCATAAATTATACCTCTATACTCTATACCCTTATTGCATAAACAAGGCCTGATTTCAGTCCATGAATCATTCCCTAGGTTTTCAAATATAGCACTATAGATCTTGTCTACTAGGACCAATGGAGGCTTTTGTTTTGTCTTCATACTTTGCAACCCAAGACAGGTGAGCTATAGAACTGAGAGTTAGAACAAGGGAGGAATTAAATAGAATCAGGAATTACTGACTCAAAGGAAAGGGCAAAATTAAGAGCTGAATAATGAGTAGTATGTGTAAGACTCTAAATAAATTTTTAATGTTAAATCCTCACAACTGAAATCCTCAATTTAGCAATGAAGAAACTGAGGCTCCAGAGTAGCTGGGACTACAGATGTGCACCACCAAACCCTGCTAATTTTTATATTTTTGGTAGAGAGAGGTTTTGCCATGTTTCCTAGGCTAGTCTTGAACTCCTGAGCTCAAATGATCTGCCCACCTTGGCCTCCCAAAGTGCTGAGATTACAATTATGAGCCACCATGCCGGGCCAAGTTTTTATTTAAAATTGTTGCACAATTTCATAAAATATTTTTATACTTTTAATCAGAGAGCAGTGGTCTTCAGGTTAGGCATATTTTCCCCAAACCTGTTCAAAATCCCTCTATAACATCATATAATTGGAATATTTGTTGCTAAAGGCGGGACATGAAATCTACAGAGGCATTATTCAGAATTGCATTTGTATTACCAAGGTATCTAGCACAGTGGTGACTGTAGGACTCGTTGAGTTATATAGGCCTGTTTCTCTTCCAAATAGTGCCCAGATGCTTGATTTTTTTTTCTTTTTGGTTTTTTAATACTTTATCCCCATTATTTTTGTAAATAACTATTACCTCTCTTCCCTTCAATTGCTATTATCACCTGCCTGGTTACAGTAGTTCTTTTTCCTATTATTTGCAATCTTTTGTGGCATAAGAAACTAGATATCCACACTTATTAAAATTTTCTATACATACAAGCAAATAAGTTCCGATTTAAAGTGCACAGAAGGCTTTTATCAATTAAGTATAAGAAAGGTAACATAGATTTTCAGATGCCAAGGATTATAGCTCAAAGTGTTAACATATGCAAGAAATATGTTCTTGAATTATGTGCTCACTGGCTCGCTTTCAGGAGATTTTTTGCCATTGTCGAGATTTGAACAGATAAGTTGTTGCTGTGTGTGCTCTCATTTTTATCTTTATTGTAACACAATAATAATCCACATTAGATGTGATATTCTAAAATCCGTTTTACTCAGCCATAATCGAAGATGCCAACATCCTTTAAAATCCTCCAAGAAAATTTCCCTCTGTTAGGCACAAAGGCTGTGGGAAAATTCATTTCATTGGTGACTGGTTGTTAATGCTGGAAATATGCTCTTTTGCACTGTTAGTCATATAGGGCCTACTCTGCTTTACCGGAAGCATGGTCTTAGGTTTGGTTTGATAATCAAAATTGTGAAATATAGTAGATTTCGTGTAGCAACATGTTAGCTTAGTTTTAAGGAAGTACAAAAGATAGGTATAACACAGAATGCACAGCAATAGCCAAATCATAGCTTTCAGTGTCCCACTCACTCCACACTCATGTCGGAAGTGGTTACAATAGTGGAGTATGGTGGGCAAGGACCATTTCAATACAGGACAGCCTTCAAGTCTAAGAAATCTTTTCATTTTTCTAGTCATGCAGCACCCTCAATGTAATTAGTAATTTCTCATTATGCAATACAAAATACTGACAATGAGGTATGAGTGCTTAATCTGGTACACTATCCTCGTTTGGATTCTCAATGAACTTGGATATCTTATAAATTTCTTGCTATACATTTCTTTAGTTAAAGAGACTCCAAATAAGTGTTAAACCATCAGGCATCTCTTTAGCTAAAGTTAAGATTATACATAAACTGGCAATTGGTTCTTTACTTTGGGTCCATGTAAGCCTAGTCAAGATGATTCTTCAGAACAAGTCCAAATAAATATCTCATTAGTCTAAAAAATCCAGAGATTTTTATGGATGCGTAAAAATGAAAATTATGTTTTCTGTGCCAGTGGGTTAAAATAATACATAATTTAAAAAGCTGTCATTTATAAAAAATAAACCAAATATAAAAGCAAAGTTTATGTGAAACTGAAAGTGCAATGATGGGGTGGGATAGCACTCAATGTATGCAAATATATACTATTAGTAGTTGTTTTGTCAGTGTTGTTTTGAAGTCTTTTAAATGTTCCATAGTGACATAGTGTGATAGCGCAGGACTGTGTTCAATTTTGTGGCCAATCTATTGACTTTAAAGGGTGCTATTACATTTCTTGAATTAAATTTTTACCAATAATGAAAGATAATTCAAAGCAATGTTTTGTGAGAGTATGAAAGAATTTACTGAGTATGAATCACTAAATATGATTTACCCAGATTTCATCTTAGGTGGCACAGCTTACAACACATTCTTGCCTCTGTAATTCTTACTCCATTCCTTCAACTCATGCTTGGTGTGATTTGCATGGTAACGGATAAATAGTAACACTTTTTGCCCAAGGTATATTTGGATTTGCAGGTGATGGAGTCTTATACTTTGTGTACATTTTAATTTTTCAAGCAATTTATTTTCAGAGTATTTTACCAAACTATCCTTCTGTGGTAAAAAGAAAATTAATAAGTTGTTTATCACTGATAATTGCAGAAACACTGCTGTAGAATTAAGCACTCAGTGCAATGGCTCATCCAATACTAAAGGTTACATCCATGGTCCATATCGGTCCATCATTAAATCTGTATTCTTAGTAAAGGGTCGCTTGCAGATCTTGTCTCATTTGCAGAGCAGATGTGACAGATGACAGATGATTCCTGAGCCAGTTCATGTAATTAGTCCCAAACATATATCTCATCAGCTGTACTCAAGAAATTTATCATTTGGTATTTCCAAGAAATAAACAGAAATGGATGGGGGTCCTTTTCAAAGTCTTTAAATTGCATTTTTATAATATGTGAGATTTGAAATGTAGGACTTGTAGAACACAACTGCCAGAATGAAACAAGGCAGTTTCATTAAACTTCTATACAAAATGCTAAAATGATGCAATTCACATATGCTAGATCAACAGCTAACATTCAAAAACTGATTTTTTAAAATCAAATTTGAAGTACTTCTTATAGTGGCAAAGAAAAGAACAGTTTCGGATACTCATAGGTATTTTAATAATTTGTATACTGTAGTTATTTGAAACACCGCATGCCATAAATGTGCACTACTTAGAAAAAGAGCACTTTTATTCAGTTACAATTAACATGTACTTGACTGTAAGAGTACTTAAGTTAGATTTTCTGAAAAGCAGACTCTGAGACAAGTATTTGAGTGCAAATCATTTATTTCAGAAGTGCTCCCAAGAAGTATTGATAATAGAATACAGAATTAAAGCAGATAATATAATGAAGTCAGTAACAGATGTGGTTTCAATCAGATTTTACTATGGGCAACTGAAGCTCAATGCCACTGGAGACCAACAGGATACATTTTATAACATGTCTCAGACTTATCTCAGCTGACTGGTGAGGAATCTGGAGTAATTACCTACCAATGCCCCTGACCATCTTTGGTAAGGGGTTGCTGCTGGGGTCATTATCTTCTGGCAATCCTGCCTTGCCATCTGTGAGCTGAGTGTGCTCTCATATGCCAGAAAAGAAACAATCCTCCAGCAGAGACTTACAGGTTTTTACAATAAGCAACGTTCAGAATGTAAAGGTGAAGCTAAGGAGATATGGGCAAGGTATCAAGAGTATCTTTATACCACGTATGACTCAAATTGTTGCATTCATACCCATATCATTAGAAAACTATCTATTAAAGGTTTGGGATAAATCAAGGAGCTGAGCGTACAGTGTGTACTCTAATGTGAACCAATGCTCCATTCAGAAACTCTTGAGATGTACATAGTGAGGTAGTGGATCACAAGCTGTTCATCTCATCTAGAACTTGTAGACAATGGTTAGTAGAGTGTTACTTTGAGTAGCTCTGTGCTATAGTGCTTTACTGACAAACACAGAGTTCTTTACTTCATCTTAATATTGCTAAGATTATTTTTAAATCCAGTTGCGTTGCTACCTAATAAAACATTCGGTATATATGTAGTTAATGGTGATATGATATAAATATACCACACTTTAAGTAATAAGGTAACAATATGTCAAATTACAAATTTCATACACCATTATTATCTTAAAAACAGACCTCTTAAATAAGTATCAATGTCAAAATAAATTTTGACTTGTGTTTTAAATGAATTTACATCCTAACAGAACTGTCCTTAAATGCAGTTATGTTTTAATTGTTCCATAAGCCTCTTGCAAATTATGCAGTCTGATGCCCTGTAGACTACATACTATAGAAGCAAAAGGTTGGGAATTTAAAATGAGCATTATTGGGACACATCTGTTCTGTTCTTTTACTTCTAGGTGAATCAATTTAACCAGAAAATACCTGTGCTCTCTTTTATCTACCTGTCATGTTTTTTCATTTTCTCTTCAAATATTAATTTGCTATTTTTCCATTTGCATCTAGTAAAAGTTATCTCTCGCAATTTCAGGTTTTTGTTCTATCCCGTGTGGTACCATACAACAGCAATAATATGCCCCCCATATGTGTGCAAAATGCACCGAAGTTCAATCGTTGTTTTGCATCTAGTAACTTATATTCTGACTCTGAAAGAATTTTGCTTAATTGGATGAACATAAACTATGAGAATACTCGACATGTGATATGGAAGAACTGTCCCAAAGGTAAGAAGTTACTAAGTTACTTTTTCCCTTAAACAAATTATTGCAAATTGTAGTGTGATGATGTAGAAGGAGCCATGGACCCACACTCCACTCAGAATCCATGGATTCTAGACCTGTCTCCAACATTTACTTTCTGTTCTACAAAAATGATACCTCCTTAACATCTTCGAGACATGTTTCCTCACATATAAAGTGGAAATAATGAAAGGTGCTTCTTTAACTTATTTTGAAGAATTACTGATTTTAAAAGCATATGGAGGAACTCTAGAAATGAAAGCCTTAATTACTGCCAACATTTTCAGCTATATAGGTGACCTTGCTCAAACTTTGTATATAACTAGTTGAGATCAAGTAAAATCTCTGAGAAAACATCTCACATGTCATATGATGATCATGTTGGATATAACTAAGAGTAATAATGCTTCATGAATTCTTTGGACGGTAGGTCATATTAGGCATTTCACAATGAAATAAGAAAGGCATTTCACATCCTTGTGATATAAATGAATTTACATTCTATGAGAACTGTCCTAAAAATGCACTTATTTTTTTAAAAAAAAATTAATTTTTTTTTCTGTGACAGAGTCTCACTCTGTCACCCAGGCTGGAGTACAATGTCACAATCTGGGCTCACTGCAACACCACCTCCCTGGTTCAAGCAAATCTCCTGCCTCAGCCTCCCAAGTAGCTGGGACTACAGGCACATGCCACCACGCCCGACTAATTTTTTGTATTTTTAGTAGAGACGGGGTTTCACCATGTTAGCCATGATAGTCTTGATTTCTTGATCTCGTCATCCGCGCACCTCAGCCTCCCAAAGTGTTGGGATTACAGGCATAAGCCATCACAGTTGGCCAGCAGTTATTTTTTTAATTGAGTGATAAGCCTCTTGTAAATTATACAGGGTGTTGCTGAGACATATTGGTGTTCACAGATAGTAGTAAGGACAGTGTTCATGGTCATTTTTTCTTTTCATTTCATAGTTTCATTTCAACTCCTTTCTTCCAAGTACATACAAACCTGTTGTGTTCAGAGTAGACTGTTTTTTAACATAAAATTACTTTTTAATATCCAACATGCAGAATTCAATTCAAACTTTAGAAGTAAGGGGAAGATTAAAAGTTCAGTTTAAAGTGAGACTTTGAATTATGATTGCCCTTAAATTGAAGGTGTTATTTTAGAAAATATTCCAGAAAACATCAAGAATGAAAAAGATATATTGATATGTTGATATTTGAGAACAGCAAACAGAATACCTTCTAATTGACATGCTGAAAATATCAAAATTTATATCTTATAAAAATGTATTTTCCCATTAAAATACAAAAACCAAAATACAAATAAATAATGCTAAAGTGAACTATGCAAATAACATAAAAAATTGGTTTTATTAATGTGGAGTACCGCTTTGACCAGGGTGTCATAAAATATATACATATATTAAAAATTAATATGTTCATTTTTTATAAATGTTTTATGGTTCTAATTTTACCAACACAGTGGCCTGTGCAAGTTAATTTCAAATGTTTTGCTACTTTTTTTCCAGATAATACATTATAGACATTTACCTCTTTGCTGTTTTTTAGCACACTGAGTCCAATGCCTTTACAAAGCCTTTGTGCTTACCAGATATCTTCATGGTTCCCTTTCTCATTTCATTCAAGTCATTGATTAAATGTCACCTTATCTGAGAAAGTTTCTCAATATGCCCTCTAAAACAGCATATCCTTCAGTTCTACTCTTTCTTGCTCTATTTTTATTCTAAATAACACTTTTTAAACATAAATGTATTTGTTTATTGTCTGTCTCTTCCAGTAGAATGTGATCTTCTGAATAAATTAGACAAGATTGTTCCTTGGCTAATTAGGAATGTTACCTTCTTAATTAGCTAAGGAACAGTCTTATCTAATTTATTCCCAGAGCCTAGAACTATGCCTAACAAAATAACAGAAATATACTGTCTTAGTTTTGCCATAACAGAAAGGTGATATAACAAAATACCATAGACTGGGTAATTTATAAAGAACATATCTTAGTTTTGCCATGACAGAAAGATGCTTTAACAGAATACCATAGACTGGCTAATTTATAAAGAAGAGAAACTTATCTCTCTCAGATCTAAAGGCTGAGAAGTCCAAGAATAAGGTACTGGCAGGTTATATGTCTGATAAAGGCTACTGTCTGCTTCCAAGATGGTGCCTAGACAATGCACACTCCAAACAGGAAGAACTCTTGTGTCCTCACATGGCAGAAGGCAGAAGGACAAAAGAGATAAACTCTCTCCACCAAACAACAATTTATTATTGAGCAGTAAGATGAAGTGAGCTACCAAGGCATGAAAAGGCATGGAGAAAACTTATAGGTGTATTACTAGGTAAAAGGAGTCAATTTGAAAAGGCTACACACTGTGTGGTTTCGACTATATGACTTTCTGAAAAATGTAAAACCACAAAGACAGGAAGACCAGTGGATTCTACGGATTAGTGGGAAGGAGTGATGAATAGGTAGAGTACACAGGATGTTTAAGATAGTGAACTACTTTTGATACTATAATTGTGGAGACATGTCATTATACATTTGTTAAAACCCATAGAATGTATAATACCAAGAGTGGGTCCTGATGTCAACTGTGAACTTTGGGTGATAATGATTTGTTAATGTAGGTTCATCAGTTATAATAAATGTACCACTACAGTGCAGAAGTTTGGTAGTGGGGGAGGATTGTGTGTGTATGGTAACCCTCTGTAACTTTGGATTCCTTTTGCTGCAAACATAAAAACGCTTTAAAAAGCTATTTAAAAAGAATTTAGGGCGGAGTGCGCCAAGATGGCCAAATAGAAACAGCTCCAGAGCGCAGTTTCCAGCGATAGTGATGCAGAAGGCGAGTGATCTCCCCATTTCCAACCAAGGTACCAGGTTCATCCCAATGGGACTGGTTGGACAATGGGTGTAGCCCATGAAAGACAAACTGAGGTGTGCTGAGGTGCCGCCTCACCTGGGAAGTGCAGCTGGTTGGAGGACTCCCCCTCCTACCCAATGGAGGCCATCGTGGACTTTTCCCAGCCACTCTGGCACTCCAGTTCAGATAATGCGCTTCTCCCATGGTCTTTATAGCCCACAGACCAGGAGATTTCCACTGGGCCGACAAAACCGTGGGCTTCCAGCACAAATCTGAGTGACCATGTCAGCCAGCACCATGGGTTTTCAGCACAAATCTGGGTGGCTGTTTTGGCTGGTGCCTTGAATGCATGCGAGACAGAACCTCCCACTCCCCTGAAATAAGGGGAGCTGAAGGTAGGGAGCCAAGTGATCTGGCTCAGTGGGTTCTACCCCCACAAAGTTCAGCAAACTGAAACCCTCTGGCTTCAGAATTTCACAGCCAGCACAGCAGTTTTAGCTTGAGCCAGGACAGTTGAGCTTGGTAGGGAGAAGGGTGTCTGCCATTGCCAAGGCAGTTGTAACCTTATCTGCATAAACAAAAGTGTGAGGAAGTTTACACAGCAGCTGGATGGAGCCCGTGGCAGCTCAGCAGTGCCTCTGTGGGCAGACTGTGACTAGACTGCCTCCTTGCTGGGCAGGGCATCTCTGAAAAAAGGCAGCAGCATGTCAGGGACTTCTAAATAAAACCCCACCTTCCTGGGACAGAGCACCTGGGAAAAGGCGTGGTTGTGAGTTCTGCTGTAGCAGACTTCAATGTCCCTGCCCAGCAGCTCTAAAGGGAGCAATGGAGCTCCCAGTACAGTGCTTGAGCTCCGATAAGGGACATACTCTTCCTCAAGTGGCTCCCTGACCCACAGATATCCACAAAGATACCTCATACAGGAGAGCTCTGGCTGATATTTGGTGGGCACCCTTCTGGGATGAAGCTACCAGGGGAAAGAACAGGCAGCAATCCTTGCTGTTCTGCAGCCCCCGTGGGTGATTCCTAGGCAAGCAGGGTCTGGAGTGGACCTCCAGCAATCCTGCAGCAGAGGGGCCTGTTAGAAGGAAAACTAAAAAACAGAAAGAAATAGCTTCAACATCAAAAGAAAGGACATCCACTCAGAGAACCCATCTGAAAGTCACCAACTTTAAAGACCAAAGGTAGACAAATCCATGAAGATGGGAAGAAACCAGTGCAAAAAGCATAAAATCACCAAAACCTGGCACGCCTCTCATCCTCCAAGGGATCACAACTCCTCACCAGCAAAACTGGATGGAGAGTGAGTTTGACAAATTGACAGAAGCAGGCTTCAGAAGGTGGGTAATAACAAACTTCTCTGAGCTAAAGAAGCATGTTCTAACCCAATGCAAAGAAACTAAGAACCTTGAAAAAAGGTTAGATGAAATGCTAACTAGAACAACCAGCTTAGAGAAGAACATACACTACTTGATGGAGCTTAAAAGCACAGCACGAGAACTTCACAAACCATACACAAGTTTCACTAGCCAAAACAATCCAGCAGAAGAAAGGATATCAGAGACTGAAGATCAACGCAATGAAATAAAATGAGAAGGCAAGATTAGAGGGAAAAGAGTGAAAAGAAATGAAAAAAACCTCCAAGAAATATGGGATTATGTGAAAAGACCTAATCTACATTTCATCGGTGTACCTGAGTGTGATGAAGAGAATGAATCCAAACAGGAAAACATTCTTCAGGATATTATCCAGGAGAACTTCCTCAACCTAGCAAGGCAGTCCAACATTCAAATCCAGGTAATACAGAGAACACCACAAACATATTCCTCAAGAAGAGCAACCCCAAGGCACATAATCATCAGATTCACCAGAGTTGAAATGAAGGAAAAAATGCTAAGGGCAGCCAGAGAGAAAGGTTGGGTTACCCGCAAAGGGAAGCCCACCAGACTCACAGCAGATCTCTTGGCAGAAATGCTACAAGCCAGAAGAGAGTGGGCCAATATTCAATATCCTTAAAGAAAAGAACTTGCCACCCAGAATTTCATATCCAGCCAAACTAAGCTTCATAAATGAAGGAGAAATAAAATCCTTTATGGACAAGCAATTATTGAGAGATTTCATCTCCACCAGGCGTGCCTTACAAGAGCTCCTGAAGGAAGCAGTAAACATGGAAAGGAACAACCAGTACCAGACACTGCAAAAATCTACCAAATGGTAAAGGCCATTGACACAATGAAGAAACTGTGTCAATCAATGAGCAAAACAACCAACTAGTATCAAAATGGTAGGATCAAATTCATACATAACAATATTAACCTTAAATGTAAACCGCTAAATGCCCCAATCAAAAGACACAGAATGGCAAATTGGATAAAGAGTCAAGATCCATCGGTGTGCTGTATTGAGGAGACCCATCTCACGTGCAAAGACACACATAGACTCAAAATAAAGGGATGGAAGAAGATTTACTAAACAAATGCAGAGCAAGAAAAAAAGCAGGGGTTGCAATCCTAGTCTCTGTAAAATGGTCTTACACCAACAAAGATCAAAAGAGACAAAGAAAGGCATTACATAATGGTAGAAGGATCAATGCAACAAGAAGAACTATCCTAAATATATATATGCACCCAATACAGGAGCACCCAGGTACATAAAGCAAGTTCTTAATGACCTACAAAGAGGCTTAAACTCCCAAACAATAATAATAGTAGAGTTTAACAATTTACTGTCAATATTAGATCAATGAGACAGAAAATTAACAAGGATATCCAGGACTTGAACGCAGATCTGGACCAAGTGGACCTGATAGACATCTACAGAACTCTCCACCCCAAATCCACAGAATATACATTCTTCTCAGCACCACGTTGCACTTACTCTAAAATTGACCACATAATTGGAAGTAAATCACTCCTCAGCAAATGCAACATAACAAATCATAACAACCAGTCTCTCAGACCACAGTGCAATCAAATTAGAACTCAGGATAAAGAAACTCACTCAAAACCTCACAACTACATGGAAACTGAACAACTTGATGCTGAGCGACTATTGGATAAATGATAAAATGAAGGCAGAAATAAAGATGTTCTTCAAAGTCAATGAGAATGAAGACACAACATACCAGAATCTCTGGGACATCCTAGAGTTAACACATGGACACAGGGAGGGGAGCATCACACACTGGGGTCTGTCAGGGGAAATAGAGGAGGGACAGTGGGGAGTGGGGAATTGGGGAGAGACAGCATAGGGAGAAATGCCAGATACAGATGATGGGGAGGAAGGCAGCAAATCACAGTGCCATGTGTGTACCTATGCAACAATGTTGCATGTTCTTCACATGTACCTCAAAACCTAAAATGCAATTAAAAAAAAAACTAGAGGGGCAAGATGAAACAAATTTAAAAGCTAGCAGAAGACAAGAAATAACTAAGATCAGAGCAGAACTCAAGGAAATAGAGACACAAAAAACACTTCAAAAAAATGAATACATTCAGGAGCTGGTTGTTTGAAAAGATCAACAAAATAGACCACTAGCCAGACTAATAAAAAAGAATCTAATCAATGCAATAAAAAATGTTAAAGGGGATATATCCACCAATTCCACAGAAATACAACCTACTATCAGAAATTACTACAAACAACTCTATGCACATAAACCAGTAAACCTGGAAGAAACGGATAAATTCCTGGACACTGACACCCTCCCAAGACTAAACCAAGAAGAAGTTGAATCACTGAATAGACCAATAACAAGGTCTGAAGTTGAGGCAGCAATTAATAGCTTACCAACCAAAAACATCCAGGTCCAGGTGTGTTCACAGCTTAATTCTACCACACGTACAAAGAGGATCTGGTACCATTCCTTCTGAAACTATTCCAAACAATACAAAAAGAGGGAATCCACTCTAACTCATTTAATGAGACCAACGTTATCCTCATATCAAACCCTGGCAGAGACACAAATAAAAAAGAATATTTCAGGCCAGTATCCATGGTGAACATAGATGCAAAAATCTTCAATAAAATACTGGCAATCCGAATGCAACAGCACATCAAAAGCTTCTCCATCATGATAAAGTAAGCTTCATCCCGGGGATGCAAGGCTGGTTCAACATACACAAGTCTGTAAAGCTAATCCATCACATAAACAGAACCAAAGACAAAAAACACATGATCATCTCAATAGTTGCAGAGAAGGCCTTCAACAAAACTAAACAGCACTTTATGCTAAAAACTCTCAATAAACTAGGTGTCCATGGAATGTATCACAGAATAATAAAAGCTATTTATGACAAACCCACAGACAATATCATACTGAGCAGGCAAAAACTGGAAGCATTCCCTTTGAAATCTGGTACAAGACAAGGATGCCCTCTCTCACCACTCCTATTCTATATAGTATTGGAAGTTCTAGCAAGAGGAATCAGGCAAGAAAAAGAAATAAAAGGTATTCAATTAGGAAAAGAGGAAGTCAAATTGTCTCTATTTGCAGAAGACATGATTGGATATTTGGAAGACCCCATCGTGTCAGCCCAAAATCTCCTTAAGCTGGTAAGAAACTTCAGCAAAGTCTCAGGATACAAAATCAATGTGCAGAAATCACAAGCATTCCTATACACCAATAACAGATAGAGAGCCAAATCATGAGTGAACTCCCATTCACAATTACTACAAAGAGAATAAAATACCTAGGAATACAACTAACAAAGGATGTGAAGGACCTAGTCAAGGAAAACTACAAAACACTGCTCAAGGAATTAGGAGAGGACACGAACAGATGGAAAAACATTCCATGCTCATGGTTAGGACGAATCAATATCATGAAAATGGCCATACTGCCCAAAGTAATTTATAGATTCAATGCTATCCCCATCAAACTACCAGTGACCTTCATCACAGAACTGGAAAAAAACACCTTAAACTTCATATGGAACCAAAAAAGAGCAAGCATGGCCAAGACAATCCTAAGCAAAACGAACAAAGCTGGAAGCATCACACTACCAACCTTAAACTATACTACAAGGCAACAGTAATCAAAACAGCATGGTACTGATACCAAAACAGAGGTATAGACCAATGGAACAGAACAGAGACCTTGGAAGTAATGCCACACATATACAACCATCTGATCTTTGATAAATCTGACAAAAGCAATGGGAAAGGAATCCCTGTTTAATAAATGACGTTGGGAAAACTGGCTAGCCATGTGCAGAAAGCTGAAACTGGACCCCTTCCTTACACCTTACATAAAAATTAACTCCCAGTGGATTAAAGCTTTAAACATAAAACCTAACACCATAAAAACCCTAGAAGAAAACGTAGGCAATACCATCCAGGACATAGGCAGAGGCAAGGACTTCATGACTAAAACACCAATAGCAATGGCAACAAAAGCCAAAATAGACAACTGGGATCTTAAACGTAAGAACTTCTGCACAGCAAAAGAAACAATCATTAGAGTGAATGGGCAACCAATAAAATGGGAAAAAACTTTTGCAAGCTACCCATCTGACAAAGGACTAATATCCAGAATCTACAAAGAACTAAAACAAATTTACAAGAAAAACCTCATCAAAAAGTGGGCAAAGATTATAAACAGACAGTTTTCAAAAGAAGTAATTTATGTGGTCAACAAACATATGAGAAAAATGCTCATTATGACTGGTCATTAGAGAAATGCCAATCAAAACCACATTGAGATACTGTCTCACACCAGTTAGAATGGTGATCATTAAACAATATGGAGACAACAGATGCTGGACAGGATGTGGAGAAATAGGAATGCTTTTACACTGTTGGTGGGAGTGTAAATTAGTTCAACCATTGTAGAAGACTGTGGTGATTCCTCAAGAATGTAGAAATACCATTTGACCCAGTAATCCCATTACTGGGTATATACTCAAAGGATTATAAATCATTCTGTTATAAAGACACATGCACACAAATGTTCATTGTGGCACTGTTTACAATAGCAAAGACTTGGAACCAACCCAAATGCCCATCGGTGATAGACTAGGTAAAGAAAATGTGGCACATATACACCATGGAATACTATGCAGCCATAAGAAAGGAGGAGTTCATGTCCTTTGCAGGGACATGGATGAATCTGGAAACCATCATTCTCAGCAAACTGATACAAGAACAGAAAACCAACACCACATGTTCTCACTCATAGGTGGGTGTTGAACAGTGAGAACACATGGACTCAGGAAGGAGAGCATCACACACTGGGGTCTGTTGGAGGGTGGACTAGGGGAGGGATAGAGGGGTGGGGAGATTGGGGAGGGATAACATTGGGAGAAATACCTAATGTAGGTGACGGGGGGGATGGAGGCAGCAAACCACCATGGCATGTGTATACCTGTGTAACTGTCCTGTACGATCTGCACATGTGCCCCAGAACTTAAAGTATAAGAATATATATATATATATATTTAACAAATTTAAAAAAAATCTGAAAACAAAAACAAAAAACAAACAAAATTTAGAAATAAATTTTAAGGCAAAAAAAAATCCATTGTTAGACTCATTAAGCAATAGGTCTAGTAAATCTGAATCCATTGTTCTGATGACCTGTACATTATAAAAATCCTTCAGAAAATTCATGAAGTTCAGTACATTGCAATTTATTTAAAATTATTTGTGTCTTTTAGGTAAGCATTGATCTAAATTCAAGTGTTTAATAATGTTAGATAGAACTCATGTTTTCTAAAATATTACTATAGAATATATCTGTAAGTTCCACACCAAGCTTTAAACCCTGTGTGAGCACATTGAAGGTGCTGAATAAATATCTCTTAAATAAATCAATGGCTAAATGGATGATTATACAGATAAAGCCAAAAGAAATTGAAAAGATATTCAAGTATTTAAAACTAGATAAAAAGCTGAACATCTGACAGGAACAAGCCAACAGCATATTTTTATGTCAGATATGATACTTTTACCCTTGAGGATATAATTAACCTATAAATAGTATTCTATACAAACTGATTTTGTGTTGATGTGTTGATGTGCACTCTTATGTTGGCTTTCATTCTGCTCATCTTAGAGCATACATTCTCTCTGTTTCTGTTTTCCTTTATTTATTACCATATATAGCATTCTTTCTTTTCCCCAAATTACTTTCCTCAATCTTGTTATTTACCTAAGATTCTTATTTCTATATTACCTTTTTCTTATTTCTTTTTTCTTTTCAATATCGTCCTTTATGTGCCTTCCACCTCTCCTTCAATCTGTATTTTTTTCCCTTGACCATACAGGGAATAAACATTTAAATTTTAACTGTGAGCTTTTCCAGAAGATACTGCTCACTGTGGCTTCTGCTTAAAAATGACAAGCTTTTTGAGCATTACAGTTGTTCAGATTCAAACGGAGGCATTTCCTCTATTCTCTGATATACAGACACCATTTTTCCTCAGATTTCTTGTCTCACCCTTGTACGTTAGCTAAAGCATTTTGGTTTTCTTTGTGGCTCACAAGATCTTCCTTAGCAATCTCTGTTCAAGATCTCTTTCCTTTACCACATTGATATTTTCCTTCTTCTGTCTTTGTTCCAAACCTCCACATTTTGGCCATCTGTATCCTCTTGTGGTTTTAAGTTACTCTTCCGATGCCTCCCAGATCCAAATGTACCTCAGATCTACGTCCTCAACTCCAGCTCTGAATATCTTTTCTTGTTTGTTTTTTGTTTTCTTTTGAGACAGAGCCTTGCTCTGTCACCTGGGTTGTAATTCAGTGGTGCAATCTCACCCCATTGCAACCTCTGCCTCCCGGATTCAGGCAATTCTCCTACCTTAGCATACCGAGGAGCTGGGATTACAGGTGCGTGCCACCATGCCCAGCTAATTTTCGTATTTTTAGTAGTGATGGGGTTTCACCATGTTGACCAGGATGGTCTCGATCTCCAGATCTCATGATCCGCCCACCTCGGCCTCCCAAAGTGCTAGGATTACAGACGTGAGCTACTGCACCCGGCCCAGTTCTGTATATCTTACTCCTTATGAACACCTTCATTAGAATGTCACATAAGCACCTCAAATTTCACTGGTCAAAAATTTAGGCATCCCTCCTTCTTACATCTAATTAATCACCAACCATCAATTTATTTTGATTCTATCAATAAATTATCTTCTGAATCTACCTACTTTTTTCTATCTCCACTGTCACTCTTGTAATTTATGCCATTTCCATCTCTGTCCCTCTCTCATATTTACCACGTCCAATTCTGCCATTTGCTTGTCTATTGCTCACACAGCCATATGTGGTTTTTCATAAAACACAAATTTCAACATCAGACTCCTGACTAAAGTCCTTTAAAGGTCTTGTATTCACTTCAATATCTACTATCCATTACACCCATAACTCTCTGCATTCACTTTTGCACATTATTCTTCAGGCCTGTAACTATTGAGTGGCTCCTGCTTTTTTTTTTCTTTACTTTTAAGTTCATGGGTACATGTTCAGATTTGTTGTATAGGTAAACTCATGTCATGGGGAATGTTGTATAGATTATTTCATCATCCAGGTATTAAGCCTAGTACCTATTAGTTATTTCTTCTGATCCTCTCCCTCCTCCCATCCTCCACCCTCCCGTAGACCCCAGGATCTGCTGTTCGCCTCTATGCGTCCATGTGTTCTCATCTTAAAAGCTCCCACTTTTAAGTGCCATATTTGTTCCTGCATTAGTTTGTTAAGGATAATGGCCTCAAGCTCCATCCATGTTCCTGCAACGGACATGATCTCATTCTTTCTTATGGCTGCATATTATTCCATGGTGTATATGTACCATGTTTTGTTTATGCAATCTATCATTGATAGGTATGTAGGTTGATTCCATGTCTTTGCTATTATGAACAGTGCTGTAGTCAATATATACATGCATGTGTCTTTATGATAGGACAAGTTATATTCCTTTGGGTATATACCCAGTAATGGTATTGCTGGGTTGAATGGCAGTTCCATTGTTAGGTCTTTGAGGAATCGCCTCATTGCCTTCCACAATGGTTGACTTAATTTACACTCCCACTGACAGTTTATAAGTGTACCTTTTTCTCTGCAACCTCTCCAACACCTGTTACTTTTTGACTTTTTAATAAGAGCCATTCTGACTGGTATGAGATGGTATTGCACTGTGGTTTTTATTTGCATTTCTCTAATGATCAGTGATGTTAAGTTTTATTCATATACTTCTAGACTTTTGAAAAGTGTATGTATGTCTTTTGAAAAGCGTCTGTTCATGTCCTTTGACTGCTTTTTAATGGGTTTTTTCTTTTTGGCTTGTAAATTTAAGTTCCTCATAGATGACGTTATATTCCTTATATTAGATCTTTGTCAGGTGCATAGATTGCAAAACTTTTCTCCCATTCTGTAGGTGGTCTGTTTACTCTGTTGATAGTTTCTTTTGCTATGCAAAACCTCATTAGTTTAAATAGATTCCATTTGGTCAATTTTTGCTTTGGTTGCAATTGCATTTGGTGTCCTTGTCATGAAATTTTTGCTCATTTCTACATAAAGAATGGTAATACCAAATTTGGGTTTTTGCATTTTTAGATTTTATATTTAACTTTTTAATACAATTTGGAATTTTCATATATGGTGTAAGGAAGGGGGTCCAGTTTCAATCTTCTGCATATGACTAACCAGTTATCCTGTGTCACTATTTATTGAATGGGGGGTCCTTTCACCATTGCTTGTTTTTGTCAGTTGTGTCAAAGATCAGATAGTTTTAGGTATGTGACCTTGTTTGTAAGCTCTCTATTCTGTTCCATTGGTCTGTGTGTCTGTTTTTGTAACAGTCATACCCTTTTCGTTACTGTAGCCTCATTGTATAGTTTGAAGTTGAAAAGAGGGGGAGACTTTAACATCACATTGTCAATATTAGACAGATCAACGAGACAGAAAATTAACAAGGATATCCAGCACTTGAACTCAGACCTGGAACAAGTAAACTTAATAAACATTTACAGAACTCTTCACCCCAAATCCACAAAACATACATTCTTCTCAGTACCACATCACACCTACTCTAAAAGTGACTGCATAATTGGAAGTAAATCACTCCTCAGTAATTGCGTAGCATTTCACAGGTTTAAATGAAATATTGGTTGGCTGCTTGTTTGTTAATTTCCTCCCTTATTCCTTCCTGTCTCCATTATTAAGCACAATTATTGGCATAAAAGAGGTTTTTAATTTAAAAATGGGTATTAAATGGGTATTGCCCAGTCTAGAATGCTAGAGTGCATTCTAGCCTGGGCAATAAAGCAAGACTCCTGTTCTCTCTCCCTCTTTCTCTTCCTCTTTCTTTCTCTCTTTCATTCTTTTTTTTCTTTCTTTCTCTTTTTCTTTCTTTTTATCTTTCTTTCTTTTTTCCAAAAAAAGAAAGAAAAGAGTGAAGCCTCCAGCTTTGTTCTCTTTGTTTAGGATTGCCTTGGCAATTTAGGCTCCTTTTTTTTTGGTTCCATTTGAATTTTAAAATAGTTATTTCTAGTTCTGTGAAGAATATCATTAGTAGTTTTGTAGAAATAACACTGAGTCTGTAAATTGCCTTGGGCCATATGGCCGTTTTAACAATATTAATTCTTCCTATCCATGAGCATAGAATGTTTCTTCCATTTGTTGGTGTCATCTCTGATTTCTTTGAGCATTGTTTTGTAATTGCCATTGAAGAGATCTTTCACTTCCCTTGTTATTCCTAGGTGTTTTATCATTTTTGTGGCAATTGTGAATGTGATTGCATTCCTGATTTGGCTCTTGCCTGACTGTTGTTGGTGTTGAAGAATGTTAGTAATTTTTTGTACATTCATTTTGTATTTTGAGACTTTTCTGAAGTTGTTGATCAGCTTAAGGAGCTTCTGAGTCAAGACTACAGAGTTTTCTAGATATAGAATTGTGTTGTCTTAAAACAGGGAAGATTTTACTCCCTTTCTTCCTATTTGGGTATCTTTTCTTTCTTTCTTTTGCCGGATTGCTCTGGCCAGGACTTCCAATACTATGTTGAATAGGACTAGTGAGAGGGCATCCTTGATTTTGCCGGGTTTCAAGGGGAACACTTCCATCTTTGCCCATTGAGTATGATATTGGCTGTGGGTTTATTATAGATAGCTCTAATTATTTTGAGGTATGTTTCTTTAATACCTAGTTTATTGAGAGTTTTTGACATGAAGAGGTATTGAGTTTTATTGTAAGCCATTTATGCATCTATTGAGATAATCGTGCTTTTTCTCTTTAGTTCTGTTTATGTGATGAATCACATTTTTAAATTTGCATACATTAAATTTACCTTGTGTTGCAGGGATAAAGACTACATGATCATAGTAGATTAGCTTTTTGATATGCTGCCGAACTCAACTTGCCAGTATTTTATTGAGGATTCTTGCATCAATATTAATCAAGGATATGGCCTGAAGTTTTCATTTTTGTGTGTGTGTGTCTCTGCCAGGCATTGGTATCAGGATGATGCTGAACTCATAGAATGAGTTAGGGATGGGGAAATTTCCTTCTCAATTTTGGGAATAAGTCCAGTAGGAATGATACCAGTTATTCTTTGTACATCTGGTAGAATTTGGCTGTGAATCCATTTGGTCCTGGGCTTTTTGTGCCTGGTAGGCTATTTATTTCTGAATCGGGTTTGGAGCTCATTATTGGTTTGTTCAGAAATTCAGTTTATTTCTAGCTAAGTCTGTGGAGGGTGTTTTCGTCTAGGAATTTATCCATATATTCTAGATTTTCTAGTTTATGTGCTTGGAGATGCTCATAATCTCTGATAATTATTTGTATGTCTGTGGGGTCACTGGTACACTTTGTAATTTCTAATTGCGCTTATTCGGATTTTGTCTCATCTTTATTATTCTAGCTAATGGCCTGTTTCATTATTTTTTTCACACACTCAACTCCTGGATTTATTCATCTTTTGAATGGTTTTTCGTGCCTCGATCTCCAGTCAGTTCATCTCTGATTTTTTTTATTTCTTGTCTTCTGCTAGTTTGGAGGTTTGTTTGCCCTTGGGTCTTTGGAACTTTTAATTGTCATGTTACGTTGTTAAATTGAGATGTTTCTAACTTTTCCATGTGGGCATTTAGTGCCATACATTTCCTTTTTAATATCACCTTAGATGTATCCCAGAGGTTCTGGTATGTTGTATCTTTTTCTTCATTAGTTTCAAAGAACTTCTTGATTTCTGCCTTAATTTCATTATTCAACCAAAAGTCATTCAGAATCAAGTTATTCAATTTCCATGTAATTATATGCTTTGGAATGAAATTTTTAGTCTTGATTTCTGAATTTATTATACGGTAGTTCAAGAAGTGGTTGTTATGATTGCAGCTATTTTGCACTTGCTGAAGAGTGTTTTATGTCCAATTATGTGATTGATTTTGGAGTGTGAGTCACATGACAGAAGGATGTATATTCTGTTGCTTTTGAGTAGATAGTTCTGTAGATGTCTGTGAGGTTCATTTGATCCAGTGCTGAGTTCAGGTCCTGAATATCTTTGTTAATTTTCTGCCTTGATGATCTGTCTAATACTATCAGTAGGTTGTTAACATCTCCCACTATTATTGTGTGGAAGTTTGTCTCTTTGAAAGTCTCCAAGTACTTGCTTTATTAATCTAAGTGCCCCTGTGTTGGGTGTAGATAAATTTAGGATAGTTAGGCATTCTTATTGAATTGAATCCTTAACCATTATGTAATGTCCTTCCTTGCCTTTTTTGATCTGCTTTGGTTTTGTCTGAAATGTAGATTGCAACCCCTACTTTTAGTTTTGTTTTCCATTTTCTTGGTAGATTTTTCTCCATCCATTTATCTTGAGACTGTGTGTCATTGCGTATGAGACAGGTGTCTTGAAGACAGTATACCAATGGGCCTTTGTTCTTTATCCAGCTTACCAGTCTATCCTTTAATTGGGGCATATAGCCCCTTTACATTCAAGGTTAGTATTGATATGTGTGCATTTGATACTGTCATCATGATGTTAGCTGGTAATAATGCAGACTTGTTTGTGTGGTTGCTTTATAGTGTCACTGTTTATTGTACTTGCATATGCTTTTGTATTGGCTACTAATGGTCTTTTCTTTCTATATTTAGTGGTTCTTTCAGGAGCTCTTGTAAGGCAGGTCTGGTGGTAACAAACTCCCTCAACATTTGCTTGTGTGAATAGGATCTTATTTCTCCTTTTCCTATGAAGCTTAATTTGGCCAGACATAAAATTCTGGGTTGGAACTTCTTCTCTTTAAGAATATTGAATATTGGCCCCCAGTCTCTTCTGGTTTGTAGGGTTTCTGCTGGGATGTCTGTTGTTAGTGTAATGAGCTTCCCTTTGTAGGTGACCTGATCTTTTTCTCTAGGTGCCTTTAACATTTTTTCTTTCATTTTGACCTTAGAGAATCTGGTAATTATATGTCTTGGGTATTATATTCTTGTGAAGTACCTTACTGAAGTTCTCTGCATTTCTTAAATTTGAATGTTGGCCTCTCTAGCTAGGTTGGAGTTCTCATGGATGATACCCTAAAATATGTTTTCCAAGTTGTTTACACTCTACCTGTCTCTTTCAGGGACACCAATGAATCATAGATTTGGTCTCTTTATATAATCCCATATTTCTTAGATGTTTTGTTCATTCCTTTTAATTCGTTTTTCTCTATTCTTGTCTAACTGTCCCATTTCAGAAAGCCAGTGTTCAAGCTCTCAGATTTTCTCTACAGGTTGATCTGTTATGCTCTTAATACTTGTGACTGCATTATGAAATTTTTGTAGTATGTTTTTAAGCTCTGTCAGGTCCATTACATTCTTTTCTATACTGGCTATCTGTCAGTCAGCTCCTGTATCATTTTATTATGAGTCCTAGCTTCTTTGGATTGTGTTTCAACGTACTCTTGCATCTCCATGATCCTCATTCCTATCCATCCTCTGAATTCTATTTCTGTCATTTCAGCCAACTCAGCCTGGTTCATAACCCTTGCTGGATTGATGATGTAGTTGTTTGGGGAAAGAAGACGCTCTGGCTTTTTGAGTTGTCAGAGTTCTTGAACCAGTTCTTTCTCATCTCATCTTTGTGGGCTGATGTTTCTTCAACCTTCAGAGTTGCTGACTTTTGGGTGTTTTTTTCTTCTATCTTATTTGATGACCTTGAGGGTTTAATTGTGGTATAAGGTGGATTCAGCTAACTGGGTTAAACTCTATTTTCTCTATCTTTATATCCATGTGCACTCATTGTTTAGCTCCCACTACAAGTGAGAACATGTGACATTTGTTTTTCTGTTTCTGTTTCTGAGGTAGTTCACATAGAATAATGGCCTCCAGCTCCAGCCATGCTGCTGCAAAGGACATGATTTCATTCTTTTTTATGGCTGGGCGTGGTTCAAATTTCAGTATACATTTCCTTAAAATACATTTAAATATATAATAATTAAAACATATAATAGTTAAAGGGCTTAGGTGTTTTGGTGAGATGCCAGTTGGACATACAAAGAATAAGTCACAGAATAAACTGATTAGTTCAGAATATTTTGATTAGTGGACATTTTAAAGCAGTGTAGAATAGATTAAATTAGTCCTTTTCTTATTTTTAGTTTTTGTGAGGGCATAGTAGGTGTATATATATTATGGGTTACATAAGATATTTTGATATAGGTATGCAATATGTATTAATCGCATAATGGGGTATCCATCACCTCAAGCATTTATCCATTGTGTTAAAAAACAATCCAATTATATTCTTAGAGTTATTTGTACAACTAAATTATTTTTGACTATAGTTACCCTGTTGTGCCAATAAACACTAAGTCTTATTAATTTTTACTAACTATTTTCATACCCATGAACACTCCCCACTTCCCTTCCACTTCTCCACTACTCTCCCTAGCCTCTGGTAACCATCCTTCTACTCTGTATTACCATGAGTTCAATTGTTTCAAATTTCGGCTCCCACAAATAACTGAAAATATTCGGTCTGTCTTTCTGTGCCTGGCTTATTTTATTTAACATAATGACCTCCAGTTCCATCTATGTTTTAGTAAATCATAAGACTTTGTTCTTTTTATGGCTGAATGATTCTCCATTGTGTATCTCTGTCACATTTTCTTTATTCATTCATCTCTTGATGAACACTTAATTTTCTTCAAAATCTTGGCTGTTGTGAACAGAGCTAAGACACACATGGGAGTGCAGATATCTCTTTAATATATTGGTTTTCTTTCTTTCAGGTATATATCCAGCAGTGGGATTGCTGGATCATATGGTAGCTCAATTTTTAGGGTTTTAAAGAACTTCCAAACTGTTCTCCATAGTGATTTTACTAATTTACATTCCCACCAACAGTGTAGGAGGATTCCCTTTTCTCCACATCCTCATCAACATTTGTTATACCCTGACTTTTGGATAAAAGCCATTTTAACTGAGGTGAGATGATATCTCATAGTTTTGATTTGCATTTCTCTGATGATCAATGATGCTGAACACATTTTCATATGCCTGTTTACCATTTGTATGCTTTCTTTTGAGAAATAGCTATTCAAAAAGCCCATTCTTTGGGCTTTTCCTATAGAGTTGTTTGAGCTCCTTATGTATTCTGGTTATTAATCCCTTAGCAGGTGGGTATTTTGCAAATATTTTCTCTCCTGTGTGTTGTCTCTTCACTCTGTGAATTGTTTTCTTTGCTGTGCAGAATCATTTTTACTTAATTTGATTCTATTTGTCCATTATGCTTTGGTTACCTGTAATTGTAGAATAGTAATCCATAAATTTTGCCCCAGGTCAGAATTCTGCAGAGTTTTCCTTAAGTTTTTTTGTGGTAATTTTATAGTTTGAGATCTTAGATTTAAGACTTTCATCCATTTTGATTTGATGTTTATATATGAAAAGAGATTAGGCCAAGTTTCATTCTTTTGCATATAAATATCAAGTTTTCTCAGAATCATTTATTGAAGAAATTTTCTTTTCCCTAGTGTATGTTCTTGGCACCTTTGTCAAAAATGACCTCACTGTAGATGTGTGGATTTGTTTCTGGGTTCTCTATTCTGTTCCATTGGACTGTGTGTCAGTTTTTATGCCAATACCATGGTGTTTTGGTTACTATAGCTGTATGATATAATTTGAAGTCAGATAATGTGATTCTTCCAGTTTCATTCATATTGTTTAGCATAACTTTGGCTATTCTGGGTCTTTTCTGGTTCCATATAAATTTTAAGATTGTTTTTTCTTTTTCTTTGAAGAATACCTTGGGTATTTTGATGGGGATTGCATGGAATCTGTAGATTGCTTTCGGTAGTATGGACATTTAAAAGATATTTATTTCGCCAATCCATGAACATGGACTATCTTTCCATTTTTTCCATATTTTTGATGTCATCTTCAATTTCTTTCATAAATTACTTGTCATTTTCATTATAGAGACATTTTACATCTTTAGTTAAGGAAATTCCTAGGTATTGAACTTTATTCGAGGCTGTTTTAAATGATATTACTGTTTTTCTTTCTCCTTCAGGTTGTTTGCTGTTGACATGTAGAAATGCTACTGATTTGTACTTGTTGATTTTATAGTCTGCAACTTTACTGAGTTTGTATTTCATTCTAATAGTTTGTTTGGAGGAATCTTTAGGTTTCTCCAAATGTAGGATCATATCATCTTCAAACAAGGATAATTTTACTTTCTGTTTACCAACTTGGATGCTTATGATTTCATTTGCTTGTCTGATTACCCTAGCTAGGTTTTACAGTACTTTGTTGAATGACAGTGGTGAAAGCGAGTATCCTTGTCATGTTCCATATATCAGAGCAAGGCTTTCAGTTTTTCCCCATTCAGTATGATACTAGCTTTGGGTCTGTCATATGTGGCTTTTATGATGTCACATTTCTTCTATACTCAGGTTTTGAGGGCCTTTATAAAGGATGTTGACTTTTATCAAATGCTTTATCAGCATCAATTCAAAGGAAAATATGTCTTTTATTTTTTATTCCATTGATATGATGTATCACATTTGTTGATTTGCATATGTCAAAATGTCCTTACCTCCCAGGGATAAATCCTGCTTGGTTATGATTAATGCTCTTTTTAATGTATTCTTCAATTTGGTTTGCCAGAATTTTGTTGAAGAGTTTTGCATCAATATTCATTAGATTTATTGGCCTGTAGTTTCCTTTTCTTGATATGTCTTTCTCTGATTTGGTATCAGGGTAATATTGGCATTGTAGGATGAGTTTGGAATTATTCCATCCTCCTCTGTTTTTCAGAATAGTTTAAATAGGATCGATATTAGTTCTTTAAGTGTTTGGTAGAGTACAGCAGTGAATCCATCAGGTTCTGGGCTTTTCATTACTGGGAGACTTTTTATTATGGCTTCAATCATGTTACTTGTTATTGGTGTTATTGGTCTGTTTAAGTTTTAGATATCTTCACAGTTCAAAGTTGGTAGGTTATATGTGTCTAGGAATTTGTCTATTTGTTCTCTATTTGCTAATTTATTGGCATGTAGTTGCTCATAGTGGCTTCTAATGATCTTTTGTGTTGTTGCAGTATCACTTGTAATGTCTAGTTTTTCATCTCTTATTTATTCTCTCTTTTTCTTAGATGGTCTGCCTAAAGGTTTGTCAATTTTGTTTACCTTTTCAACATATCAGCTTTTTATTTTGTTGATCTTTTATTTTCTTCCTTTTAAATGAATTTATTTCTGCTCAGATCTTGATTATTTCTTTTTTTCTACTAATTTTGGGCTTGTGTTGCTCATGCTTTTCTAGTTTTTTAGTATGCATCATTAGGTTGTTTATTTTGAGTTTTCCTTTTTTTTTAGGCAGTCACTTACCACTATAAAATTCTCCCTTATTATTGTTTTTGATGTGTCCCATAGGTTGGGTAGGTCGTTTCCATTATCGTTTGTTTCCAGAAATTTTTCAATTTCCTTTGTAATTTCTCCATTAATCCATTGGTCATTGAAAGTATATTGTTTAATTCTATGTATTTGTATACTTTCCAAAATTTCTCTCATTATTCCTTTCTCATTTTACTCCACTGTGTTCAGGGAAGATGCATGATATGATTTAATTTTCTTTGAAAGTCTTAAGACTTTTTGTGACCTAACATATGGTCTATTTTTGAGAATGATCCATGTGCTGAGGAAAACAATGTGTATTCTGTAGCCTTTGGATTAAATGTTCTGCAACTGTCTATTAGGTCCATTTTGTCTATAGTGCAGATAAAGTCTGATGTTGCTTTGTTGATTTATCAAATGTTGAAAGTGGGGTGTTGAAGTCTCCAGCTAGTATTGCACTGGGTTATATCTCTCTCTTAAGCTCTAATAACATCTGATTTACTTTTCTGGGTGCTTCAGTGTTTGGTGCATATATATTTACAATTTTTTAGCCTCTTGCTGAATTGACCAATTTATCATTATACAGCGACCTTCTTAGTATTCTTTCTTCTTTCTTTCCTTTCTGTCTTCTTTTAGTGAGAGTAATTTTCTCTGATTATATGATTTAGTGTTTTGCTTTATATTTTTTGTGTATCCATTGTATAATTTTTGGTTTGAAGTTACCATTAGGCTTGCAAATATTGTCTTATAACCCAATATTTAACTTCATAACAACTTAATACTGCTTGACTAAACAAACAAGTAAAAAGAAAGCCCTTAAGGACGCTATGTCTTAACTTTATCCCTCCCCATCTTCTGAACTTTTTATTGTTTCTTTTTATATTGTATAGTACTGTCTGTGCCTTGTAATGTTTTGTAGTTATTATTTTAATTGGTTCATTGTTCAGTCTTGATACATTGAAAGTGTAGTTTACACACCACTTACAATGTTATTATATTCTGTACTTTTCTGTGTACTTATTATTACTAGTGTGTTTGGTACCATCAGATGATTTTTTTTTAAATTGCTCGTTGACATCCTATTTTTTCTGACTGAATTACTCCTTTTAGCATTTCTTATAGGACAGGTATGGTGTTAATAAAATCCCTAAGCTTTTGTTTGTCTGATAAACTATTTCTCCTACATGTTTGATGAATATTTTTGCTGAATATACTATTTTAGAGCAAGAGGTATTTTTTTCTCCCTTTTCCCCTTTAGTACTTTAAATATATCATGCCACTCTGTCCTGGCCTGTAAGGTTTCCACTGAAAAATAAATATGTCATGCCACTCTGTCCTGGACTGTGAGGTTTCCACTGAAAAATCTACTGCCGGATTTATTGGAGCACAATTGTAAGTTATTTGTTTATTTTCTCTTGCTGCTTTTAGGATTCTTTCTATATCTTTGATCTTTGGGAGTTTGATTTAAATTGCTGGGAGTATATCTTTTTTGGGTTAAATTGTTTGGTGTTCTATAGCCTTCTTGTCCTTGGATATTGATATCTATCTCTAGGTTTGGGAAGTTCTCTATTATTATCCCTTTGAATAATCTTTATACTTGTATCTCTTTATCTACCTCCTCTCTAAGCTCAGTAACTCTTAGATTTGCCTTTTTGACGTTATTCTCTAGATTTTGTAGACATGCTACTTTTTTTTTCATTTTTCTTTTGTCCCCTCTGACTGTTTATATTCAAATACGCTATCTTCAAGCTCAGTAATTCATTCTTTTGCTATCGATTCTGCTATTAAAGGACTTTGATGCATTATTTAATACACCAATTGCATGTTTCAACTCCAGAATTCTGCTTGATTCTTTTTAATTATTTTAATCTCTTTGTTAAACTTATCCAATAGAATTCTGAATTCCTTCTCTATATTATCTTAAATTTCTTCGAGTTTCCTCAAAACATCTATTTTGAATTCTCTGTCTAAATGGTCACCTATCTCTGTTTCTCTGTGATTTGTACTTGGCAATTCATTTAGTTCATTTGGTGAAGTCCTGTTTTTCTGAATAGTGTTGATGCTTGTATATGTTCTTTAGTGACTGGGCATTGAAGAACTCTTAACACATTGTACTATTCTCAGTCTGGGCTTGTTTGTACACATCCTTTTTGGAGTAGCTTTCTTGATACTCAAGAGGACTTCAGTGTCATATTCTGTATCTGCTTGAGGGGGCACCCCAAGCCCAGCAATGTTGTGGTTCTTGCAGACTCATAGAGGTATTGCCTTGATGGTCTTGGACAAAGTCCAGGAAAATTTTCTGGATTATCAGGTAGAGACTCTTGTTCTCTTTTTTTACTTTCTCCCAAGCAAATGAAGTCTTATTCTCTGTTCTGAGACACCTGGAGCTAGGGGTGTAGTAATACAGGCACTTGTGTAGTTACTGGTCTTAGGACTGTGGTGGGTCAGACTTGAAGCTAGCACAGCACTGGATCTTATCCAAGGCCTGCCGTAACCACTCCCTAACTACTGCTTATGTTTGCTCAAGGTCCCGGGTCTCTACAATCATCAGATAGCAAAGCCATCTAGGTTTATTCTCTTATTTTCAGGATGATGAGTGCTCCCAGGTCCCAAGTGTGTCCAGGGGTGCTGTTTGGGACTAAAGTCAATAACCTTTATACTCTACCTGGTGTCCTATTCAGCTGAGCTCGTACTAAAACAAGACACAGTCTTTCCCACTCTTCCCTCCTCTTTCCAAAGGCAAAGGAGCCTCACCCTCTGGCCACCACCACCATAGGCCCACAGTGAGTACTGCCAGACCACTGATGTTCTTTTTAGGTCCAAGGGCTCTTCAGTAAGCTTGTAGTGACTTCTGCATGGACTGCGAATTCCTCTTCAGGGCTATGGGTGCCTCTTTATCCCAGAGCAGGTGGAGAAATGCCATTCACGAGTCATGTTCTGGAATTGGGGATTCCAGGAGCCCACTTGTTGCTCTACCTACTGTGGTCATGCTGGTGTCTAAGGTGCAAGACAAAGTTCTTTTTACTGTTTCCTCTGTTTTACTCAGGTAAAAGTAGTCTTAACCCATATCCACGACACATGGGAGTGTACTGAGTCTCACCTGAATCCAGCAAGTCTCAGAGTCTCACTCAAGCTCCTAAATGTTGTACCTGGGTATTGTTGCTGGTTATTCAGGGCCGAAGGCCTCTGGTTAGTGGTTGATGAATCTCGCCAAGACTGGGACCTTCCTTTCATGCCAACGGGTTTCTTTCTGGCTCTGGATGTGTCTAGAGGTGGTGTCCAGGAGGGAGCTAAGTTATAGAATGAGGACCTCACAACTCCGAAAAGTTACTTATCCTTCTGTGCTTGAACTGGTATTGAAGATGCAAGGCAGGGTTCTCTCCACTCTTCCCTCCCTTCTCAGGCAGAGGGAAAGAATATCTTTTGGAGCTGCAAGATGTACAGCCTGGGGTTAGGGAAGAGGTGATGTCAATGCTCCCTTATCTGCCTACACTGGTGCCTCAATAGGTTGCAGCCCCCAAGTCCTCTGGCTCTGAGTCTAGTTCAGCACTAGGACTTGCCTAAGAGTTCATATCCTTGTGGCCTATACTGCCTTTCAAGTTCATCTGGGGTCTCAGAGCATGTTAGTCTTCATGGTGAGCCTGTCGTGGTGAGCCTTGTGCAAACTCAAGTTTTGACCACTGTGATTGTTGATTCCCTTCTGGCTATACCCGGTTTATATGTTCCCTCTGTGGCTGGTCATCAGCTGAGTTTGGTCCAGTTTTGTTTTCTATTATAATAGGGCAGCACTGAGTTCATTGCCTCACAACTGCTGCAGTATCCCTCTCCCCAGTGCACAGAAATGCTCTCTGCCCCACACTGCAACTGCCAAGGGTTAGGGGAGGGATGGTGTCAGCAATTTAAGACTGTCTTTCCTACATCTTCATTGCCTCTTTTAGTGATATGAATTTAAAGCCAGGTACTATGAGTGTTCACCACATTTTTGCTTCTTATGAAGGTGTTTCTTTTGTGTAGATAGTTGTTAAATTGGTGTCTTTGCTGGGGGATGATCAGTGGAACCATCTATTCTGCTATCTTGCTCCACCCTCGATTAATAAAAAATATTTTTTTCAATTTTAGGAATATTCACAATTGCATTGAACACAATAGGGAACTCAGAACAATGAATGTATATAATAGAATTTAGTATAATGAGTGTGACATTTCAAAATCCATAATAAATATTAGTTTACTCAGTAAATAGCGCTAGGTCAATTGGCTGATATTTTGGAATACAGGTAAAATTATCTCTGTATTACATACCATATACTGAAAATGAATAAATAAACACTGAGTTCATAGATAACTTGAAGGAAAAATAAGTGAATCATTATCTGATTTTTGTATGATAATTTATTTAAAATAATCCTCACAAGGATAGAAGCCACTAAAACTGTCATTTGTTTAACAAATATCTATTAATCCCCAGTTTATATGTTTAGCACTGTTCTAGGGATTAGAGATGTAGTAGTGAACAAACGAGCCCAAATCCCTCCTATCATGTCAGATAAATTCTAGTAAAGAAGCAAGTCAGCTGCATGGGCCTTGGAAATTAGTCTAGACTCCTGAGTAGCAAGTGGGAATTTTCATCACTCACAATACATTTACAAGTTGATTAAATGGAATTTTATTATCTTTATAATTGGAACGCTTGGTAGCTTACTGAAATGAAAAAAATCAATAGAATTATAAATATTATTTAAATATATATACACACTCACATACACATATAATTTAGCATTTTTTAAATATAGAAAAAGTACGTAAGTAAATATATGTTCATTCACCAACTGTTTTATCAATGTTTCCATGCCTGACTCCAGTGATTTCCAATTTAGCTGTCTTCTGTTCTTAATGCCATTATCAGTACTAATTGTCACCCTTTGTAATGGCCAGAGAAATAACATTGTTTGTGATATCATTGATATTATTGTAAACAGAAAGTTAAGAAATGTGAGAGACAAACAACTATCATATTCCATAATGTTCAGAGTTACTATGTAGATAATTCATATTTGAAGAATTCTTACCTTTTAATGTATATTCTAAATATCACTCTCATTTCCTCTCTCCTTCCTTCCTCAGTATCATCATTTTTGCTACATTTACTATGCCTACATTATAAATACGTGTAACACATATTCTGTTACTACTATTCAACCACATGTAATATTATCTGGAACTTCCATTTTTACTACATTTCACTATTAGATGGATAAATATCAAATAATTGTATTTTTCTAATCACTTAAAGAATTTCTGTTCTCTTAGTTCTGTTTGTAACTATCTTAATGTGATTTATATGTGAATGGTATCTTACCAAATATAAAATTTGGGGGTCATTATTTTTCTCTGAACACTGTACACAGTGTCCCCACTATGTTATGCCTGTAAAGTAGCTGTGGAAAACTGAGATCAGCCTGATAGCTTGTTTCTGCACTTTTTCCTATTGTCAAAATGAGTGAGGTTTTGAAGGATTTAAAACCTATTCTGAAATAGACATTTCTTTGTAAATTTGGCATATATTTTTTGGTGCTCATTTAAATTTTATCATATTGCTTGAAACTGAGACATGACTTTTAAAAATATTCTATTAACATAGATGACCTTGTATTATACCTGATAATTTTGTATAATCTTAAACAGTGGATATTTAACATTTATTAACTATGGTATTTATTATATGATTATTTTGCAGATTATTTTCATTATATCCTAAAAGTTATCTCCTTTCTTTAGGAATTTTATTATGAATAATATTGAATATATATATATATTAATTTGGCAAATTAAATTCATTTTAAAATGTGAGTTAGCCTTGCATTCTGGCACAAACTCAGATTTTCCACGATAGTTAAATCCTTTTTATATACCTCACCTGGAAGAGTTTACTGTTATTTTAGTTGATTGATTTAATTTACTGATAATTAGTCTGTAATTTTTTTCTACCATTTTTTAAATTCAGTTAATGCAAACCTTAGACAATTACCTGGAAAACATTCTTTTTTTGGAGAAAGGGTTTCTGTGATAGTGACACTTCTTGTTTTGAAAGAGTTTCTGTGATAGTGACATTTCTTGTTTTGAAAGAGTTTCTGTGATAGTGACATTTCTTGTTTTTTGAATTTTGTAGTATTCACTGATAAGACCATCTAGATTTTTTTCTGCCTGGGGTGATTTTAAATAACAAATTAATTGTTTAATTGTTATAGGATTATTTTTATTTTTCATTTTTCATTGAGTGAGATTTTGTAACAAATTTTTATGAAATTGATGAGATTTATCTAAAATTTAAAAAAAATTAGCATAAAATTATTCATAAATTGTTGTATCTATTATATGCAACTTCTGTAATTGTTTTCTTTTTATTTTCAATATTTTTTCTTATAGCATCTTCTGTTTTAATTCAGTCTTTTTCCATAGCAATTTTTTACCTTGATACTGAAAATATTTTACTTAATTTCCATTTTATTGGTCATTTATATAAAAGTTATATCAAGTATTACATGGATTACTTTATATCACATTTCATGTAACTCATCTTATAACTATTATATGTGGCTGGTCTTATAATGATTTATAGTTCACACATCTTCATAACTCAACTACCTTTGTATGCAAAATTATCTATGTTGGCATTAAAGAATATACCACATTGCATTTCAGAAGTGTTTCAAAACAAAATTCAAAAATGCCCTATCTTATGCTTTATGAGATTAGACATGGAAATCTGAAATTACTAGCAAACAGAATCCAGCAATATAGAAAAAATATTAAATATAATCAGGAGATGAAGTCTATCTTAGGAATACAAAGTTGTTTTAACATAAACGCCCGTCTATGTAGTACATCATATGAATGAAATAAAAATGAAGAAAAAGGATTATTTCAATGGACACAGTAACAGCAAAATTATGTATCTAGCAAGAGACTTGTATCAAGAATATATAAAAAACACAAGTCAGTGGTAAAAAGAGAAATAACCCAATTTAAAAATGCACAAAATATTTAAATAGACATTTCTAAAAGGAAAATAAGTAAATTACCCATAAGCATATGAAAAGTTGTTCAGCATAATTAGTAATTTGGGAAATGCAAAGCAAAAATCACAGTAAGTTAGCATTTGGCACCTACTTGTGTAACTAAAATTTTTAAAAAGTCGAGTTTAAAAGCTTCTGCACAGCAATGGATACAATCGACAAAGTAAAGAGACAACCCACAGAATGGGAGAAAACATTTGCAAAATACCCATCTGATAAGGGGTTAATAGCCAGAATATATAAGGAGCTCAAACAATCCTATAGGAACCAAAGATTTAATAATCTGATTTTAAAAATGGGCAAAAAAATTTGAATAGATATTTTTCAAAAGAAGACATACAAATGGTAAATAGGCGTATGAAAAGGTGCTCAACATCACTGATCATCAGAGAAATGCAAACCAAAACTACAGTGAGATATCATCTAACCTTAGTTAGAATGGCCTATATCCAAAAGATGGGCAATAAAAAATGCTGATGAGGATGTGGAGAAAAGGAAATCCTTGGACACTTTTGATGGGAATGTAAATTAGTATAATCACTATGGAGAACCGTTTGGAGGTTCCTCAAAAAACTAAAAATTGAGCTACAGTATAATTCAGAAATCCCACTGCTGGGTATAAATTCAAAAGAGAGGAAACCAGTATATCGAACAGATAAATCTGCACTCAGCAGTTTGTTGCAGCACTGCTCACCATAGCTAAGATTTGGAAGCAACCTAAGTGTCCATGAGCAGATGAATAGATTTTTTAAAAATATGGTACATATGCACAATGGGATACTATTCAGCTATAAAAAAGCCAGTCCTGTCATTTGCAACAACATAAATGGAACTGGAAATCATTGTGTTAAGTAAAATATGCAAGACACAGCTAAACAAACATTGCATGTTCTCACTTACTTGTGGAATCTAAAATTCAGAACAACTGAACTCACGGACATAGAGAGTAGAAGAATGGTTACCAGGGACTGGGAAGGGTAGTGGTGGGATGGGGAAAGGTGGGGATAGTTAATAGGTACAAAAAAGAATAGTTAAAAAGAATAAAACCTACTATTTGATAGAAAAGCAAGTAATAACTGTACATGTTAAGGTAAAGAGTGTTATCAGATTGTTTGCAACTAAGTGGATAAATACTTAAGGAGATGGATACCCCATTCTTCATGATGTGCTTATTTCACATCACATGCCTGTATGAAAACATCTTATATACCCCATAAATATATGCACCTACTATGTAGCCACAGAAATTAAAAACATTTTAAATTAAAAAAATAAAGACTATAACAAGTGTTGGCAAAAAATTGTGGAAACCAAAAACCTCATATGTTGCTAGAGGGAATGTAAAATGGTGCATCCACTTTGCAAAACTGTTTGGCAGTTTCTCAAAATGTTAAAATTAGATTAACTAGTGAGAGAGGTAATGCATGCTTGAGGGCAGGGAGTACATGGAAAATCTCTGCACTTTTTGCACATTTTTTTTGTGAATGTAAAACTGCTATAAAAAAAGTCTCTTAAAAATAGATTAGTAATATGATTCAATAATTTCACTCATTGGTTTATACTCAAGATAATTGAAAATGTATGATTATAAAAAACTTTTACGTAAATGTTCATAGCAGCATTATTGATAATAGCCAAAAATTAGGAACACAAATGTCCATAAAGAAAATGTGATATATTCCCAAAGCGGAATGTTATTCAGCAATAAAAAGAAATGAAATACCTATACCTGTGGAAACATGAATGAATCTTGAAAATGTTATGCTAAATAAAAGGCAACAGAACACAAAAGGGTACATATTTTATAATTTTATTTCTATGACATGTCATAGTAGACAAATCCATAGTGACAGAAAGTAGATTCATTTATTCCCACTGTATGAGGGAAGAGAGAAATGAGAAGTGACAGTTAATGATTATTGAGTTTCTTTATGTGTTGATAAAAATATTTTAAAAGCAGATAGTAGTGATGCTTACACAGCTCTATGACTATACTAAACAACAATGAATTGAACAAGTGAATTGCATGAAATTTGTTTTATGTGAATCATATAGCAATATAACTTTTATAAAAGTGTACTGTTATAGTTATCTAAAATAAAATTCATATAACTATTATATTCATAAGTAAATTGACTTATTTTTTCTAAAATTTCTGATGAAAGTTTGTGATTAACAAACACATCTCTAATTCACAATACTATAAAGACCAGTAATTTTATTACTATTTAAATATACCTGAATATTGGAAGTGATGTAATGTAAAAGTGGATAAAAACATAACTTGCAAATTAAAATTTTTAAAAATGTGTAGAGCATCACTTGAATTTTTTGGTTTCTGACAAATGATATCTACATTAGACTGCAGGCTCTCTCTCCAAAAAACAAACATTGACCGGATGATAATGTGAATACAAATCACTTGGAGATTTTGTTAATATGTCTTTATATTTCGCTAGGTGTTGAGTAAGGCCAGAAATTCCGCATTTTCAACAAGCTTCCATTTGATGTAGGTTGTGCTGATTCACTTAGCTCACTTTGGGTAGCAAATCCTTAGAGGGAGTATAGAAGAGAGAGTAGCTTATATCAAAGTAAGTATCATAAAAGCAGAGAAAATCCTTGATATATCAAAGCTGTGATAAACTGTGATGAGGGCTTGGCAGCAGCCTTGAGTATAAAAGACAAGATACAGGCATAGGATCAGAGATTAGAGAAGAGCTTTGAAGTTTTGTCTTTACTTTTTCACAACATTGGAAGAATCATTGCCATCCTATTCTTACTGAGAGCCTTTTTGAACAGCTACAGCCCATGCCTACTGCTATTTGACAAGTAATATCAAAGCAGATTCAAAGTTGTGATGGGTTGAACAAAAATAGGTGCCCTGGTTTCTACTCAGGGAGATAGAGAACTGGAAACTGTTTTCTCCCACCCTTATAACAACAACGAAAATCAGAGAAACAGCAAATTTTCTATTTTTTTTGAACCCTAACAGAAAGCTTAGATTGCAGGACAACAAAAGGAGACTTGGTTTTTACTGGAAGAAATGAGATGATAGCAATGGTCTACTTGTAGACAGAGCTAGATACCATTAAGGATAGTTGAGTTAGGGTGATTGGTATATTGGTAGAGGCCAAGTATACACTAGTGAGAGATCGTGAAGCTCCAAGTGGCCACAGTTATAGATTCTGCATCTTCTTGCAGGTCGTTACTCCACAAACTTCACATGTTGCTCACAGAAATGACCAGAGTGAGTCTGGGGAACGTGTACTCCTTAGTACCTAGCGTAGGGGCAGGTAATTCACATAGCCTTCTGTATATCTGTCTTAGTTCATTTAGTGTTATAACAGAATACTATGGATTGGGTAATTCATAAACAATAGAAGTTTATTTGGGTCATGACTCTGGAGGCTACAAAGTCCAAGATAATTAGGTTGCCTTTGATGAGGGTCTTCTTGCTGCATTATTATGGTATGGTAGGCATCCCATGGGTAGAGAAGATGATAAAAAGTGAGAGCATGCCAGGCAGACAGAAAAAGAAGGCCAAACTCTCAATATAACTAACCCACTCCTGAGATAACAGCATTAATCCACTCATGAAGCCAGAGCTATCATGATCTAATCATATCCTAAAAGTCCCACCTCTATTGTTTGATATTAACCATTGAAATGGCAATGAAATTTGAACATGAGATTTACAGGGGACATTCAAACCATAGCAATATCTATAGAACAGATGTGTTCATCTATACTAAGGATACCACATACTGTCACCCATTGGGCTCTGGTGAATACTCATTGCTGTTGCAAAAAAAAAAAAAAAAAAAAAAAAAAAGGGGAAAAAAAACCAAACACCTCTTGCCCTGAAAAAGGGGCTGAAATTAAACATTTCTGTCAGGTAGAAAATCCCAAATAATTTTTTAAAACTCCTAGAAATAGTATGTGTGTTTATCAAGGTCAGAGGATAAATGATAGTATACAATGAAATTAAATTATATTTCTATATATTGGCAGTTAACAATTGGAATTTAAAATAAAAATATACCATTTAACATAGAACCATAGATGAAATTCTTAAGTACTTAGTATAAGCATCTATAACAAAATAAGTTAAAGATATATATGCTATAAACTGCAAAACACTGATAAAAGAAATCAATGAGAACTAGAGAAATATAACACACACATGATGTTGGAAGACTAAATGTTATTAGGTTATCAAATTGACCTATAGATTCAATTCAATTCCAGTGAAAATACCATCACATATTTTTATAGATAGATATCAATAAGTTGACTCTAAAATATATACATAAAGGTATTGGCATTAAAATAGCCAAAAAACTTTTGAAAAGGTGGAAGAAAGTTTAAAACTACAATAATTAAGACTGGGTGGTATTGACAAAAGAATAGATGTGTAGATCAACAGAATAGAATCGAGAGACAAGGAATATACCTACACAAATATAATCAACTCAGGTTTTTTTGCTTGCAAAAGAAATTAAATCAAATAAGGCTAATGTTTTCAACAAATAGCACTTGAATAATTGGAAATGCATACGTAAAAAATGGGCACTGACCTATACCTCACGTCTCATACTAAAATAATCTCAAAGTAGATCATAGATTTAATATAAAATATAAACCCACAAAACTTTTATCTCAATGTGGTTTTATTTTTATCTCAATGTATTTTATTTTTATTTCAATGTAGTATCTCAGTGTGGTTTTGATTTGCATTTCTCTAATGACCAGTGATGATGAGCATTTTTTCATATGTTTGTTGGCCTCATATATGTCTTCTTTTGAAAAGTGTTTGTTCATAATCCTTTTCCCACTTTTGAATGGGTTTGTTTGTTTTTTTCTTGTAACTCTGTTTTAGTTATTTGTAGATTCTGGATATTAGCCCTTTGTCAGATGGGTAGATTGCAACAATTTTTTTCCCATTCTGTTGGTTGCCAGTTCACTCTAATGATTGTTTGTTTTTCAGTGCAGAAACTCTGGAGTTTAATATATTGTAGATAATGGAATTCAGGTTTTTCACTGTTGACAAAAGAATGTGGGGCAGGTTTCATAATGAATTCTGTGGTCCTGAAGTAGGATTGGTAGAGTTGGAAGTAACAGGAAAACAATTAGTTGTTGCTATATTGTTATGTATTCATTGACTTCTGGTTGGGGAATTATTTTAATTAGTTGTTTTCCTGTTATGAATATGATTTCCCTGCAACAAGATGTTAAGCGCCTTCAAGGCAATTTCTTTTTCTTTTTTTTTTTTTTTTTTGAGACGGAGTTTCACTCTTGTTACCCAGGCTGGAGTGAAGCGATCTCGGCTCACCGCAACCTCCGCCTCCTGGGTTCAGGCAATTCTCCTGCCTCAGCCTCCTGAGTAGCTGGGATTACAGGCACGCACCACCATGCCCAGCTAATGTTTTGTATTTTTAGTAGAGATGGGGTTTCACCATGTTGACCAGGATGGTCTCGATCTCTTGACCTCGTGATCCACCCGCCTCGGCCTCCCAAAGTGCTGGGATTACAGGCTTAAGCCACCGCGCCCGGCCCAATTTCTATCCCTCCTCTAATGTCTGTACAAGACAAGGATGTACTATCTGGTGGATAAAGTCTATATCCACTGATAACTGACTGATTCTCTATCAATGTAAAAGGCTAGTAAATGACCTTTTTCAGATCAAAAGTTATCATTGTTTCCAGTCCATAGAAAAATAAATATTAACTACAAAAATGAAATATTTTGCTTTTATTGATAGCTATGGGCAGCAAATATATATTCAGAGAAGCACATTTTGCTTAGCTAAGAGAGTAGATCTTATGTTCTCACCACACACATATACACAAAATGGTGACTATGTGAAGTGATGAATATGTTAATTAGCTTGATTTTGGGAATCATTGTACAAGGAATGCTTATGTCAAAATATAATTTGTGTTCTAAATACATACACTCTTTATTTGGCAATTATACATCAAAGCTGGACAAAAAGAAAAGCACATTTAGGTTATTATTCAGCCAACTGGCAATGTATGTTTAAAATCATTAATTTGATTACATTGAATCTTATATCAAAAATGTTATTTATAAGTTTCTATCAGGAAACAATGCTTTGAAAAATAGATTGTTTGCTATGTATTAGTTGAAAATCCTTAGTGATCTTTATTTGCTAGACTGATTTTGTGATGATATGCTATAGAAATCCTATAGAAATTTTCAATGCTGTAGCTTCTCAGATGAAAGAGTACTGGAGATTGTCTGTGAAGTGTCCAGGACATCTGTGATTCGAGTGAAAATTAAGTCTTCCGATTCCAGGTGTAAAGCAATCCTGATTTGTGAAGTTAATATACATGTCATGGACATATCCTGTCATGCTTTCTTCTTCACAGAAAATGGAAGTAGAGAGATTTGAGGGAATTTATAAATATCACCATTTGCCTCTTGTTTTCAGACAAGAAATTGTCTCACACCATAAAGAATCTAGGCTTTTTGGAAACTTACTGAAAGAGAAAATGTCACATTCAAGATAGCAATTATTTCCACTGTTTACCCTCCACCCAATATAGGTATTTCAGATATTCACTTAAAATTCAAATATATTCTTTTTTTGTTCTGGTTCAGCATAGCAATCATGTCTGAAATTGAGAATTCCTTTTACTACTCCTCCATCTTATATTGTCTTTTATAGGCCAATTTTGGTTTCTTTAACCCATAAATCTTGAATTCCTTTCACATACTTTCCTACCATGTGGAGAAATTTCTGCCAGAAATGAAACTGGCACTAGTACTCTAAAGATACAAGTAACTTTATGCTTTTTCAGTATCCTTACCCATATTGATGATCATTGATTAAACATTTGAAGCTCAAGGTGCTCAACAGAACAAGTAAGTTTGAAACATTGAATTTCTCTTCCATTACCACACTGTAGTGTATTTTTCAAAGCAGTTCATTAGAAATAAAGAAGGCAGCTTACAACTGTTTATAAAGCCTTACAGATAACTCTCATAGTATTAATCTTCTGGGGCTTAAAATTTGTTTTTATTTCCAATATAATATGCTTTTTGTTTTCCAGCAGAAGCAAAATTTTCTTTTACTATTGCTTAAATTTCCATAGGTATCTTTCAGTGAAGTAAAACTATTGTTGTATTTACTCTCCCTCTTTTTTAAAACAGATGTTTTCCCCTCTGAGAGATGGATAGTAAATTTTGACAAAGACCTTTTAGATGGCCTAGTTTTGGCAACACAGTTGGGAGCCTATTGCCCATTCTTGGTAAGAGTCATTTTTGTGCATAATCATCTTCTATTATTTGAAAAAATTTAGTGGTTAAAATTTGAAGTATATTTTCTGTAAACAGATTCTTTCGAATATCTTACATTCAAGTCAAACACCTGGATCTGAATGGCTAGCACTACCTTTTCATTTATTCTTGCATTTTAATTGCAATAATTTATTACTGACAAATATTAATATTTAAATGACTATTTGCCTAACTATAGAGAGCACTTAAAAAGCAGAATTTTTTTTTCCACTGCCAACAGGTATGATTTTTTTTTTTTTTTTTTTTACAGATTGAGTCTCATTTCATAAATATGTACACAAAACCAAGAACAGAGGAACAGTATTTGCACAATTGCCTGATTATCGTAAATACTCTTTATGAAATTGGTTTTGACATTGACATACAGGTGGGTGCCTTTATATTAAACATTCTATAAATATTTTATACATTTCTTTTGATAGCTTACTCATTTATAATATTTCTTTGTTCATATTTTTAAAATTTGAATTGAAACAAGCTTTTCATGAGCCATTGCTAAAATGTAGAAATTAAAATATGACTTCACAGAAATCAACTGGATATTTTAAAATTTGTATAATTATATACATCCAGCTGTGCATGATAGGAAAGTGCATCTAGTACAAGTGCCTGAAACCCCAAAAATAAACAGTGAGTGCATTATTATCAGTACTCAGTCTGAGAATGAACTAAAAGAGCAGAATTATTTAAGTATGGATGTTATTTGATCATCTTCTAATTTAGTAGCAAAGATAAATTTTCACTTTAGTTTTAAAATAAATGTTTGTGTAGAGGTCACAACAGCAATATACATTTTAATTGTATGTTGCCCTCCAAGTTGTAATTCCATTTGGCTTTTCACATCAAAACCTCGATAGCAATAATCAAAAATATATTGGATGCTTACTATGTTATGAGCCTTTTGTTTGTTACTTAGGGGTAATGAAAAGATAAAATAAATGGTTCCTGACTTTGAATGTATAAATTCATTAAATTATCAAGATCTTTGGCTGTTAAAAGATAATGTTCTACTCATTTAATTGTTAGTAACGGTGTATGAAAAAAATGAAGTATAGAATTCAGATGAAGGAAGAGATCAATGTGATGCAAACTGATACATCAAAGACAGTGTGGAAGAGGCAGGAATAGGTAGAATTTAGTTTGAGTCTGGAATGATGAATTGGATTTGCATTGGTAGTGGTAAGAGAGAAAGTTGTTTGCTCAGAGGAAGTAGCACGAACAGAATATAGAGTGTGAAAAAGTGAAATATGTTAAGGAAATTGTGTGAATAGGTTTCCCCAGTTGAAGTTTGGTATTGGAAACAGACATAGGCATATACTGGGATATTGAATATCAGCATAAAAATCAGGAATTTGTCTTGTGGGCATTATGGACGATAAAAGGCCTTTACTCTTGCAACAATGGTCAGGATGGACCTAGAGGAGAGGAACTGAAGACAGGGAACACAGACCAATCACAGTGCAATTTCAACTGGTCAAGGAGGGCTGTAATTACTTTCTCTACTCATATCATTTTAATTAGGATTAAAATATAACAAACTGATGTAGGAGAGGTTTGCTAGAGTCGGTGACCAGCCACAAAAGAAGAGCATTGGAGAAAGACTATTGTAATTAACTCTGAATTTTTCATTCTGTGATCCAGAAAGATTGATGATACCAGCACCCAAAGTGATATATTATACCTGCTGGAGAAATGAATTTTACAATTGCTCACTTTTTTCTTTGTATTAAAGTCACTTGCATGTTAAAGTCACTTTGTACCATTCCTGACATTTGTACTTTTTAAATTTCATTTTCCTTTTATTTCTTTTTACATTTTTGGTAGAACTGTAAAGAGAAACTGCAATCAATAATTTTAGGCAGAGAGTTCTTTTATAATAGTAGAGTTTTAAGGGTAAACTCTAATAAAAGACTGGTTTTGAAGAATAAAAATATTACAATTCCCATAAATTCAAAAAATTAACCTCCTTCATGAAAGACAATGGATAAATCCTTCAGGGGTACAGATGTGACAAAACTACATTCATGCCTTCAAAGATGTTGCAGACTAATAATCACAAGTTACATGAAACAAGGCTGATGCAAAGTGACAGTGAATGCCACAATAGACATAGAAATAATCTATTATGAGACTCAAAGAGAGTGAGAAGTCACTCTAAAAAGGATACCAGGAAAATGTGCACAGGTTGCTTAGTGCTTAAGCTGACCCTTGAGAGCTTGGTAGGAGTTCACAAGAAATTTAAAATATTTTTGTTTAGGAAAACCATACCTTATGATTCCCTCCTTTGCTTTTTGATTTCCTCAGATCTGTTGACTCAATGTATTTATTTTATTGTATAGTCAAAAATAATTTTAAATAAGTATCTACTAGATAAAAATGCAGAAATGTTGTCCAAGATTTGATGAATGAAGAAATTGAAAGTCTACTTAGCAGATAATAACCAAACCTTTATTAGCCAATTCCAATGCCCTTTTTATTAGCCCAGATTTGCCAACCACATTAAATGGCAGATTTAAAAACATCACCCTCTAATGAACTTATATGTAATAAATTAATGTTGTTTCTTGTACTGGTCCACCCTTGTATCCTATACAATTCAGCAATGAACTTAATTATTAATGCTTAAGTTTCTTCTTTATTATGTTCTTAATTGCAGCCTGAAAATTAGCTTCATAAGTTGTTGTGGTAATGTTATGTCTTTTTGGAGAATCCTGTCAGTAGGAATATACACTTATTGCATACTCTCCTTTTCATGACATGATTTTTATTTATAGCAAAAATATTGACCTCAGCGTAGAATGCATGTTTTATTCCCTCATGCAAAGATAGATAACAAAATAAGTATAATAAGCATTTATGGAGCTTTACTGCACATACTTTAATAATTAGTGATTGGAGCTAAGGGTGAATCGATAATCTAATTTTGTCTTTAAATTTTTTTGTTTCCTTTTTTTTTTTAATCATTTGTTAGGGTTCTCTAGAGACACAGAAACAATAAGATATATGAGAGGGGATTTATTAGGGGAAATTGGCTTACATGAACCCAGAGTCAGAGAAGTCTCATGATAGGCTACCTGCAAGCTGTAACACAGAAGAGCTGGTAGCATCGCTCAGTCCGGCAGCCTCAGAATCAGGGAATCTAATTCTGCAACCCCTAGTCCAAATCTAAAAACCAGAGAGTCCCCAGAGACCACTGGTGCAAGTTTCTGAGTCTAAACACTGAAGAACCTAGTCTGATGTCCAAAGACAGGAGGAGAAAAGGTGTCTCATCCTGGAAGGAAAAGAGAGCAGAGAGAGTCCTCCTCCTTCTACCTGTTTGTCCCAGCCCCAGCTGATTGGATAGTATCTGCCCACCTTGAGGGCAGATGTTTCTTTCTCAGTCCACTGACTCAGCTTCAACCTCCTCTGAAAACACTCCCACAGATACCCAAAAACAATGCTTCACCCGCCATTTAGGTATCCCTCAATCCAGTCCAATGGACACCTGAAATTAATTTTCATAATCACTAGGAAATTTTTAGCTTTAAATAACAGAATTATTAAGTAAAAGTGGCTTAAAAATAAGGAAATTTAATATTTTATATGAGATAAAGTCAGGCAATCAGAGGTTATAAGGATAATTGTTCACTTTTTTGACCAAGTTATCAGAGATTCATTTTTGCTCAGTCATTCTTGACCTACTAGTTTTGTTTTGGGACTGCACAAATAACTCCAAAATTTCTGCCAAAGTCTCATATAACACCTTCATACAGTTGTGTTTGGGGCTGGCTGAGTGGCATCTTTTCTTGTGCTCCTCTTTTTTCAGAAGGTAAACCTTTCCCAGTGGCCCCACAGGATATTTCCCATTGCATATCATTGACCAGAATTGAATCCTATTCTTGTGGCTAACCAGTGGTTGATTAAAAGTTTTTTAAAAAGGATATTCACAAAAAGTGAGGTTCATGGTTAAGAAGAAAGGATAAAATGGCTGTTGGGAAGGCAATCAACAGTTGTCTTTGTAGGATTATAGTATATAATTGTGTACTGCTAATTATATTTGGCATCAGGTTTGAAAGTGATAGCTTAAAGTTACGGCACATTAAATCTAGCATAAAACCCAAGATCTTATCACCCCTTCTAGTTACTGATGATGAAACTGAGGCCCAGGAAATTCAATTTACTTAATCAAGAGCATGGCACTGTGTCATAACAGGACTTGAATTAATTTACCAGATTTCTTGATTTTTTTGTTTGCTTACATTACTGTGTTTTGTTAATCTAGTAGGAAAACATTGTCATCATGTGGGAAAAAAGGACCAATACAATTGCAGTTATTTTTGGTTAGATTTATATAGTGCAAATAATGATTATGTCCTTAAAAGTACTTTCACATGAAATATTTGTTTTAAATAAACCTAACTTATTTTAACATTTGGCTTTCTAGCCTAAGGTTGACAAAAGTCTAATTGCTTTAGGTCATTATTGTTTAAATGTATAAGGAAAGGTGAGAATGCTCTTTTATTTGTGTTTTCAGTATAATGGCTTATTACATATATTTTCCCATTAAAACATTTTTAATTTGCCAAATTGCTGGATTTTTGAAAGATTAGCTTTTAAAATAATTTTTATATTGCTATTTATATCATTTTATGGTGTAAACACTAAAACATGGTGCAAAAGACTTTGATTCATCTCAGACTTGCACCCAGAGTGTTCTGCCATTAATACTCTTTTCCCCAGTAAACACACCTCCTGTCACCCTAGTTAGCCCTCTTCGGATCATACTCTAGGATGATATAAAACACAGGATCCAGCAGAGCCGTACATTCTTCACTTAAAAATTTACCTTCTTGGCCGGGCGCGGTGGCTCATGCCTGTAATCCCAGCACTTTGGGAGGCCGAGGCGGGTGGATCACGAGGTCAAGAGACCGAGGCCATTCTGGTCAACATGGTGAAACCCCGTCTCTAGTAAAAATACAAAAAATCAGCTGGGCATGGTGGCGCGTGCCTGTAATCCCAGCTACTCAGGAGGCTGCGGCAGGAGAATTGCCTGAACCCAGGAGGCGGAGGTTGCCGTGAACGGAGATCGCGCCATTGCACTCCAGCCTGGGTAACAAGGGCGAAACTCCGTCTCAAAAAAAAAAAAAAAAATTTACCTTCTTATACCTCAAAAGTGAAAGTGACAATTAAATCTTGCATTTGTTTTTTGAGACAGAGTCTCACTCAGCCACCCAGGATGGTGGAGTGCAGTGGTATGATCTCAGCTCACTGCAACCACCGTCTCCTGGGTTCAAGCAATTCTCCTGCCTCAGCCTGCCGAGTAGCTGGGATTACAGGCACCTACCATCATGTCTGGCTATTTTTCGTATTTTAGTAGAGACAGGATTTCACCATGTTGGCCAGGCTGGTCTTGAACTCCTGACCTAAGGTGATCTGCCTGCCTCGGCCTCCCAAAGTGCTGGGATTACAGGCATGAGCCATGGTACCCGGCCCTGCATTTTGTTTTTTACATTGTTCTTATGTTAAATCAATTTTCTAAATCTATTGACTAATGTTGTCTTTGTTAAAGAATGTGAGACCATAAAATGCTGATGAGAAACTTTATGGTCCTGGTATATTTTCAAGTTTTTCTCAAATTATATTCACAGTTAGCTTTCTACCCTGCTAAGGCAGGCCAGTTTCTTTCTGCTGTCAATCTTCTGCTCAGGCACCTTCATTAGTAAGCCTTACTTCTAATTAACAAAACAGGAAAGAACAAACCGTTCTATTTTCCCAAGAAGAATAAGCGAGCATCAGGAAATGTGGACTAAGTTACCAGTGGGGCTTTCATTATTCTCTAAAAACTGCTGCCCAATTTCAGACTCAAGTGCATTAGTTCCACATATCACACTGGGTCTCCTTAGCTTTCACACTATTTGCATTTTGAGGCCAGACCCAGATCATGTGTAGTTGCTAACTTAAATATGTACCATTAAGTCATAGCAGACCTTCATTTCCATATTGCGGAAGTACAGAGTGTTCCATGTAAATTTTCAGTGGTGCAAAAGAAGTAGCACTTGACTATAAATTTCCTCAACAAGGCAATTTACTTCTATAGAAGGGTGCATCTCACAGATGGAGCAATGGCAAGTACACTCCTGGACAAGTAAGGGGAAAGGGTTCTTATTCCTGACGTAGGTAGCCCCTGCTGCTGTGTCATTCCTCTGTTGGCTAGGGTTAGACTGCAGAGTCTAAGCTAATTTCGATTGGCTATTTTAAAGAGATCAGGGGTATGAGCTGGAGTGGCAGGGTGGGTAGTTTGGTGGAAAGGACAGTTATGGGACAGGTCAGAGCAGGTGATCAGGGGTGACTCAGGTCAAAGCAGATGACCAGGGCAGGTGACCGGGATGAGTCAGGATGGAGTAGGGGACTAGGGAAACAGTTATGAACTATTGATTAGAACTGGTGGAAAAGGTTGTTTACTGAAACTGCAAGGAAGTTAAACTTTAAAATGGAGAATGAAAGAATAAGAGAGTTGAACATACTGACATACTGATTCTTTGAAGTGAAACTTGGAGTTCACTTTATCTAACAAGAGAGCTCTTTTTATGTTGACAATGACAGAGTTGTTTGTCTATTGTTGGTGTTTTGTGTGTCTTTGAATCCCTCACACCAACCCCAGTACTTTGTGCTGTGAATAACTCTCCTCACTGCTTTTACCTTCTTCTGTTCCTGACTCTACTTTTTGGCTCCAGCATACATTCTGTCAACGTTTATCCTCCTGATGCCATTCCGCTGTAATTTTGGATTTTATCTCGAATCCACTCCAGTAATCATTACTAATGTATTTTGTTTATCACAGTAATTACATCCTCTGCCTTATTATTTATCTGTTCTGGGAAAAGTACTTTTTAAACTGCCCCCTACCTGATCTGCCTGAACTGATATCATGTTATTTCTTCTTCAGAAATCAAGTCCCTCACCTTTCCATCTAAGACCTCCACGGTGTAGCCTGGCACTCTTTAAGTCTTTTCTCTCACTAATTTTTCTATCTTTTCTTATGCATGACCCAAATGGAACTTCTTTCCTGAACAACACTATGCTTCTCTATCTCCTCATCCTATAGTGATTTGGTTTTCTGAAAAAATACACCCTTTTCCTGACATCAAGCACAACATATTTGAAGTCTAAGCATTCTATGAGGCCCATTTAATGTGCCATTGGTTCTGTGGGCCTTTGCTTGAAAATCTCTTGCCGTCTTTAACTTCAGGAGTAGTAGTCACATTAGTCATAATTTTTAGAGTGTAGTATTCTCCTGAGTTCCGATTAGCTTTTATGGAGTCTGAGGGTACAAGATCAGTGTTCTACTTAGGACACATTTATTTTTTAACACTCAGGTCAAGCTCTTCTGATTCAAAGCAGTATTATTTGCTATATCTATATTTCAGTGTCATTATCAATCACAAATATTTTAAATGGTTTAAAGTAATTCAGTAATTGATTTACTATGCTTTTCCTCTTTTTATATTTTTATCTGTTTATCTTTCTTGATGGTTAATATTAGGTGTCAGCTTGACTGGATTGAAGGATGCCAAGATGTCTGGCAAAGTTTGGTTTCTAGGTATGTCTGTGAGGGTGTTTCCAAAGGAGGTGGATGCAGGAGTCAGTGGATGCAGGACTGAGAAAGAAAGATATTCCCTTAATGTGGGTTGGTACCATGCAATTGGCTGTGGTAGTGGCCAGAACAAAGAGGCAGGAGAAGGAGGATATTCAGTTTGCTTATTTTCTTTGTTTGTTTGCTCTTTTTTATTTTTGTCATGATCTCTTTCTCCCTTTGGGAGCAGGATGCCTTTTTTTCTACTTCTGCCCTTGGACATCTGATTCCAGGTTTTTCAACCTTTGGACTCTAGTACTTGCACCCAGTAGCCTCCTTTGGGCTTTCAGGCCTTCAGCTTCAGAATGGGGCCTGCACTGTAGCTTCCCTGGTTTGGGGGCTTTTGGACTTGGCCTAAGCCATGCTTCTGGCTTCCTTGGGAGACCCTATTGGCTTCTGTCATTCTGTAGTTTGTAGCCAGCCTACTGTGGGACTTCACCTTTGTGATTGTTGAGCCAATTCTTCCTAATAAATTCCCTTTCATATATATATATATATATATATATATATATATATATATATATATATATCTGTGTGTGTATATAGAGATATATATCCTATTGATTCTGTACCTATGCAGAGCTCTAACTAATATATCCTCTAATTTCAATTTATCTTCTTTGAAACTAGGCCATAGACATCTGTGACCCAAATCCAATCCTAATGCTGATGCTTTGTGTCTACATGTATGAGAGACTCCCTACATACCTCCCTAGGAAGGTGGTACTCTTTGAATGTACTCTACATGACACAGTGCTGAATGAGGTAAGGATAATTTTGGGGCCAAAATGAACAAGGAGTTACACAATTAAAAGAGGTTTTAGATATTTCTTTTCCAACCCAAAATGAACAGCAAGCATCTATATGACATAATTGTGTTAAAAGTGAATAAGGCTTATCAAATGTTGCTGCTTCTAAGCCAAATGTCTAGATGAGTGAAAGGGGCAACTTTTGCTTAATAGTAATCACCACTTGGAATAAAATGATGACTCTTTTTTCACTTATTTTGGTTTGATATAAAATAATATTATTCTGTATACAAGTTAATTTACTGCTTTGATAAGATTCATGTTTATTCCTTTTCTCAGGCTGTTTTGTGTGTCTCTCTTCATATATAACTGGGAAGGAGGATAATTTTATATTTTTGATGCAAAACTTAGCCGTATGTGGTCTTCAGAAGATAGTCCATGATGATCTTTGATCTGTAATTGTAACTTCTTTGAGAAAGTAACTGTGTAGCCTACGTGATGGTGTGAGCATCAGTTGATAAGGATTTAGTTTAAAAAAAAAAAAAAAACCTCAGGCTCTTATCTCAAAGTGTAGGGGGCTGAATCCAGTGAAAAGACAGCCTCCTCTTCTAGGTTTGTGTTAATAAATACTGAGATTCAATCTCTTTCATTTATTTTGATTCTTTTTTGTTAGAAAAAGATATAAAACTCCATAGAATTCAGTATTTACTGATAATTTGCTAATTGCAATGCTATTCAAGGGCTTTTGAAAAATAACTGGCCTTGAGCTATAATTATATTGAATTTTTGACTTCAAAATAACATTTCAGAAGAGTTAAACTTTTTTTGCTTAGGACTGCAAGAGACAGAAGTATAAATTTGATTAAGTATTATTTATTACTGTTAACTATTATTACCAGTTCTTGCATTCTGTCCACATGATTGTATTCCTTCATCTCAATTGTTATCAGTGTTTTTAAGTAGTTAATACTAGCTAATGTTTAAAAATAAATTTAAATTATGATGTTAAAAACCAAATTAAATCATGTTTGTATAGAACATGATTTATTTTCTCATTTTATTCCTTTACTAGATACAATGTTCATGCCTAAGATTATAGATAAACTTATACAAATATACCTATCATTTTTCACAATGTAAGAAAAATTTTTGAAAGAAGAAATAATATGTATATATATATATGCAAGATAAATTATAACAAGCTTTGATTTTAACTTTTAAGAAAATTAATGCTTTGGAAATTGCTAATAATCTTTTACGTATTTTGCTCCTGTGAATCAACACCATGAATAGCAGTACCTAAGTCATAGAAAGTCATTCTTACCAACCCTATCAATGTTACAGAATATAGAAAAATCTCTAGAAATGGCTACTAGAATTGAAAAAATATTTCTATACCTATGGGCAAATAATAGAAACATAGAATGCCAGAACCAGTACAATAAAGTAGTGGTCAATGAAAAAAGATAGAGTACAGTGATTTTCTGAGACATTCAAAAGCAGTTGAATTTCGTTACTCTTTTTGGAACAAAATTTACACAGAGGTACAATAATGTCTGTCATTGCAAAAAAGGAATGGAGACTTTAAAACTTTCTATTGTTCTCTTAAGTAGCTATCTCTTCTTCCTATCTACTCCTCATCTCCTCTACATGAAATCCTGGAGTTGGGTGGTATGATTATCTGACCACAGATGAGTTCAATACCATTGTGTCATATGTATGATGTGTGTGATATACTGAGAATGAATGGTTTCCTTATGATCTAAACAGCTCACAACAAATCTATAATTTTCAACATTTCCTTCCAAAACAGTAGGAATTAGCTCTCTAGGATTTAAAATCGCTTGGTCTGTTAATGATTATTTGAAAGAGATACATTCGTATGTATGTATAAACATACAAAAAATTGCCACACTATAGTGGAATACCACACTACAGTGGGGGTCTTGCCCCCATAATTGATATCTTTAAGTATTTGAGAACATGAGGCCTCCGAATCCTTAAAGAAACTAATGTTGGCAACTCTTTAGCAACAACATAGTTATTCTATTGGTTACGAAAGTTCCCATTGAACTAGGAAAGTAATTAATTTTTACCAGATTTTCACCATATTCCTTATGACTCACTATAACCATACCTACTGCTACTTTTTCACTCTTAAAATATCTGTCACTATAGGTCCTGAACTTCATGATTTGTAGTCACCTTTTATTCACTCTAATTTGACCAATTATCCTTTTCTCCATCTTCACCATTCTCTGGGTCAGAACTTTTGGTGATACTCTGGCATCTTATTAAAGAAAAAAAATATTCATGACACTTGTTAAAACGGTAAGGCAGACTTTATTCAGGACTATTATGATAGGTATAGGGACCACTGCAAAGCAATTTTGCAGTAGAGGAGAGAGATTGAGCTCAACTTGAAGTAAAATGAGGAAAAGTAGGAATTTATAGCCAAGGAGCAGAATGGAGGTCAGTGGGTGGGAAATAACTAAGAGGAAACATATGGGTAAGGGGGGATTCTGGCTAAACCAAAATAAGATTTTTGCTAAAGGAAGGCCAGGGTGATCATACATCACCTGAGCAATGGCAGGAGATGAGGAATTTCGTTAGATATCAAGGGTGATTGGATACTGAAGGTGCGGAATTCTGGCTAAACTGATTTAGCAGGATTCTTACTAAAATTGGGCTCTTGAGGGCATGTCCAAAGGTGGTAGTTAAAAAATAGCTCAGACAAACCTTACTAGAATGTGGTTGAGAAGAAAATCTTTGCCAGTTTTCCTAAAGATTGTTTTTTGAATCTCCATTATATTTTACATAAACACTTTGTGTACTAACATTTTCAAGAAGTACTCTTTTGTAATAAAGCAACTCATGTTTTAATGCTCCCCATGTGTCTGGATAAGGAGGAAAGAGACAGCCAACCATTCGTTGAACTACCACATCTAGACTAGGCCACCATTATATTCCGCCTGAAACTGTTTTTAAATCTATACTCCTTATAATACTTTCTGCACTGAGCAGCCAGAGTATCATTTCTGTAAATTGGATATGTAAGTTCCCTTTTTAAAATTTCCCAATGGTTTTCCTTTGCAACAAATATAAAATCCAAGCTGCAAATTTTGGTCTTCAAGTTACTGATGATAAGATGCCTTTGCATTTGTAATTCCCTTTGTTGAAAGCTCCTCTCTGCCCACTTCAGCTAAACTGTGTGTGTGTGTGTGTGTGTGTGTGTGTGTGTGTGTGTGTGTGTGTGT